>NC_054702.1:57909141-57996641 GCF_016097555.1 Gigantopelta aegis
GCCCCTGTCTGTTTATATTATTAATGGTTTAGGGAGAGGAATTTTCTTTAATTAATATCTTCACTTTATAGTTAGTAACAAGGGGTTTTTTATACAGTTTTAAAAAAAAAAGAGGACAAACCCATGCCATTTACAACCAGTTTGTAGAGCATTGTTTGTGGAAAGATTACAGACTGGTGAAACCATATAGTTGATAATTTGTGATCTCTATGTAGTGTCCTGTGTAACCATAAATTTTAAAGAAATGCATCACATATGATTGTACTAACCATTTTAAACTACATCAGGATGCCAAAATTGAACTATAGAAATTTAAATTTAATAATGTTTGTGTTACATTATTATCCCATTGTACAGGCATTATGTGTGTCAAGATTGATCATATATATATATAAATATATTATATATATATATATATATATATAATATATATATATATATACTTGTACATGTATATACTATATATATATATATATATATATATACACATATACATATACACATACATCATATATATATATTACATATACATATATTATACACATACATATATATATATATATATATATATATATTTATATATATATATATATATATATATATATATATATATATATATATATATATATATATACACACATACATACACAAAAGGTATATGTGCCTACCCCACTAGCTTTATAATTATATGTTTTTGCAATAAGTGTGTAGAATATTGACCATATCATTGCATTTTTGTTAATAGATGTATTATTATTTTAAAATCGGAAGCCGGTGAATTATTTTGAATGCAAATACTTAAATTGGATAATAGATCTGTATTGATGAAATCAGAAAGCCACAATTCTTTTTTTATTGCTGTGTTGTAGGTGTATTGAACGTTTACATTTACTGTGCATTTGATACTTTAAAAATACTTTAAGTCATTCTTTTATTGTTATAATATTAACTGTAATAATAATGTGACATACTTGTACATGCTGTAAATGCTTAACAAGACTATAAATGTTTTTTTTTGTTTCTAGTCGAACATGGAAGGACTTAATTGAAGTATTTACAGTAAGTGTATGTACATATAATCTCAGATAAATGTGTATGCTCTGCAATGGGGATAGTCTCATATGATAAGTGGGATTTCATTACATTAAAAAAAAAACCATGTTCTATAGAAATTAACCAAATAGTTTACTTAACAATGGGACCAAGTGATTGCTGCATATTAGATATATGTTTTTTCATTTAGCTTTGAAAGTACATTTGTAGATATAACTGTGATACCAAATTCGTTCATCATGCCAGTGATACCAGTTTCAGCTAATGTATGGCAATAGAAACCCAATAGATTAGATTTGAGTTTTAAATTTTTTTTCTCATAAGGCTGACTTAAAACATTTATGCATAATAATATATGAAACTTACTTCATGTATTTTTTGTGTGTGAAGGAAGCATAGGACATCGTAGTTTTTAATACATATACAGTGTATTTCAAATTCGATTTTGTTTTCTTGTGTTGAATGTTTAATAAATACATTATTTTACAACGTAAGACATCCTTTTGTGTACACATATTTTAGCTGTGAGAGTTGTTGGTAGTGGTTACAATGGGAAGTTGCGGTCGTGATGTCTCCAGAGTAGGTCATATGGGCGACTTCAGAAAAGCATCGAGTCCTTAGTTTTTATTTCATTGATTCATTCAACTTATTTCGTGCTTATATCCAATTAAGGATCAAGCATACTGTCCTGGGCACACACATGCGCTATCTGGGCTGTCCGTGTAGGACAGGAGGGTTTTATTTGTTAGAGAGGAGAGGAGGGAGAGAGGAGAGAGAGAGAGATTGTTAGAGAGAGAGAGAGAGAGAGAGAGAGAGAGAGAGAGAGAGAGAGAGAGAGAGAGAGAGAGAGAGCGAGAGAGAGAGAGAGAGAGAGAGAGAGAGAGAGAGAGAGAGAGAGAGAGAGAGAGAGAGAGAGAGAGAGAGAGAGAGAGAGAGAGAGAGAGAGAGAGATACCAGCCTTATGTCCGATGGCTTAACCACGACACCACCTAGGCCAGTTATAACCATTGAGACAGGAGCTTTTCTTTCATATTTCTGTTAAAGGCACCACCTCATTATCTCCACTCCTGATTAAGCCTCATTTATGGCATAAGTTTGGAACCGGTACAGCGAGCAAACAAAAGAAAGAAAGAAATGTTTTATTTAACGACGCATTCAACACATTTTATTTACGGTTATATGGCATCAGACATATGGTTAAGGGCCACACAGATATTGAGAGAGGAAACCCGCTGTCACCACTACATGGGCTACTCTTTCCGATTAGCAGCAAGGGATCTTTTATTTGCGCTTCCCACAGACAGGATAGCACAAGCCTTTGTTGAACCAGTTATGGATCACTGGTCGGTGCAAGTGGTTTACACCTACCCACAGAGCCTTGCGGAGCACTCACTCAGGGTTTGGAGGCAGTATCTGGATTAAAAATCCCATGCCTTGACTGGGATCCGAACCCAGTACCTACCAGCCTGTAGACCGATGGCCTAACCACTACTCCACCTAGGCCAGTTATAACCATTGAGGCAGGAACTTTTGTTTTCATATTTCTGTTAAAGGCACCACCTCATTATCTCCACTCCTGATTAAGCCTCATTTATGGCATAAGTTTGGAACCGGTACAGCGAGCAAACAAAGGAAAGAAAGAAAGAAATGTTTTATTTAACGACGCATTCAACACATTTTATTTACGGTTATATGGCATCAGACATATGGTTAAGGGCCACACAGATATTGAGAGAGGAAACCCGCTGTCACCACTACATGGGCTACTCTTTCCGATTAGCAGCAAGGGATCTTTTATTTGCGCTTCCCACAGACAGGATAGCACAAGCCTTTGTTGAACCAGTTATGGATCACTGGTCGGTGCAAGTGGTTTACACCTACCCACAGAGCCTTGCGGAGCACTCACTCAGGGTTTGGAGGCAGTATCTGGATTAAAAATCCCATGCCTTGACTGGGATCCGAACCCAGTACCTACCAGCCTGTAGACCGATGGCCTAACCACTACTCCACCTAGGCCAGTTATAACCATTGAGGCAGGAACTTTTGTTTCATATTTCTGTTAAAGGCACCACCTCATTATCTCCACTCCTGATTAAGCCTCATTTATGGCATAAGTTTGGAACCGGTACAGCGAGCAAACAAAGGAAAGAAAGAAAGAAATGTTTTATTTAACGACGCATTCAACACATTTTATTTACGGTTATATGGCATCAGACATATGGTTAAGGGCCACACAGATATTGAGAGAGGAAACCCGCTGTCACCACTACATGGGCTACTCTTTCCGATTAGCAGCAAGGGATCTTTTATTTGCGCTTCCCACAGACAGGATAGCACAAGCCTTTGTTGAACCAGTTATGGATCACTGGTCGGTGCAAGTGGTTTACACCTACCCACAGAGCCTTGCGGAGCACTCACTCAGGGTTTGGAGGCAGTATCTGGATTAAAAATCCCATGCCTTGACTGGGATCCGAACCCAGTACCTACCAGCCTGTAGACCGATGGCCTAACCACTACTCCACCTAGGCCAGTTATAACCATTGAGGCAGGAACTTTTGTTTCATATTTCTGTTAAAGGCACCACCTCATTATCTCCACTCCTGATTAAGCCTCATTTATGGCATAAGTTTGGAACCGGTACAGCGAGCAAACAAAGGAGGCAAGAGCTTAAATGATTACTTCGTTTGTATTGGGAGACGTCGGTGTCATCACATACTAATATATACATGATCTGTACAAATCTCTTCACCTTTCTAAAGAAGTCTGATGTAAGGTCACTGGCAGCCTGTTAGGGTATGAGATACTATTGGTGATTTCAGGTTGTTTATCAACACTAATGGCAGGTAGTGTCTAGATTTAGCTAGCTTCAAGATACTGATTCCTTCCAGAAAACCCAAGACGAGTAATGAAAATGAAGACATTCGTATCGGTGGCCGATACCGGAATATTTCTAGTACAAAACGTTTGTTTGTTTAACTAGAGAACAGTGATTTATTAATAATCAACTATGGGATGTCAAATATTTGTTAATTGTGACATATAGTCATAGAGGAAAAACGCCACAGTTTTCCCAATAGTAGCAAGGGATCTTTTATATGCACCATCCCATAGACAGAATAGCACATACCATGTCCTTTGATATACCAGTCGTGGTGCACAGGCTGGAACGAGAAAAAGCCCAATGGGACCACCGATGAGGATCGATCATAGACTAGACCCGACCGTGCATCAGACGAGCGCTTTACAACTGAGCTACCTCCCGCCCCATTTCTAGTTTACATGGAAAACAGTGCGGATGTCAGCTCCACTGGAGAAGATTCGGTTTTTTAATTAGCTGCAGATTGTTCTCATTTCTCATCTCTATTCCCATACAGTGGTTTCTTCCAAGGTTTGGCTCATCTGTGGACGTCTTCTATGACGAAACGGGCAAACTCTTTCTTGAATGATTTTTGTTTGGGAAGGGTGGGATGTGTTAAGAGGGTTTTTAAAGATGATTTGTGCCACGCTGTAGCTGGGCCAGGTCATTGCTTTTCCCCATCTTCACCTACATTTCATTTCATTTCAACTTATTTTTGTGCTTATATCCAATTAAGGTTCAAGCACGCTGTCCTGGGCACACACACCTCAGCTATCTGGGCTGTCTGTCAGTGAGAGAGAAAAGGGTGTAGTTAAAACTCGCTCTGGGTGGAAAAGCACGATAGAAATCTATCACTAGATGTGACGTACAAGTTAACCAGAAATTGACATATCTGTGACGCACAAGTTACCTTTAAGCTAGGGCGGTATTTAAGTTTTAGTTGGAAAAGGGGGGGGGGGGGGGGGAATAAAAATTTAAAACTGTTTTCTGAAGATATATAAGAAATAGAATACTACATTCGTGTCCGTTAGTTACCATCTATCTTACAACTCGTTTAAAAACGTATCCAACTCGCTTTCGCTAATTAGATACGTTTTTAAACAAGTCGTAAGATCAACGGTATCTAACGGCCGCTCATGTAGTATTCTCTATTTAATATAGCTTGAAACACGAACACATTTTATGTATATGTCCACTCCACACTGGAGGTCTCTGTTGATGGTGACAGATGTCAGTTTGTATTCTGATGACCTTTCGTTGCTGTCATTTTGTTTTGTTTTGTTTGATTTCAACTGGATTTTCGTCCTCAATATTCAAGTATGATGTTCTAGACATATCTGGATTGCTTGTTCAGGGTAATGGGTTAATAGTACTTGTTAGTTGTGAGCTCAGTGGTCTAATGGATAAGCTGCGGGACAATCAAGCTGACGAAGCTGACGGTGGTTCAAATTCCATTAAAGCTGGCTCAGACTTTCTGTCATCCTTCTCATCTATCACCCTCTGCCTGCAATTCCCATTATTTTAATATAAAACAAGAGTGCCGGTGAGGTACATGATACGCCAATCAGGAGTTTGATGGAAAACCATATCTATATTAATGAATATGTTACGGGTATGATTCAATTCTAATTATGTGACATTTTTGCAGTGGGATGGATGAACAGTTTCTTTTGGACCAAGCACCATCCCAAGTTGTGCCTACAAGTGAGGTTTGATGGTCCTGTATGCATCTGTATGCAAGGTATGGTCCGGACAAGAAAAAGTTAACAGGCTGTTGTACGGACGGACGGACAACGCCATATCATAATACGACCCATAGATGGGCGTATAAAAAACTTTCCAATTTCACCGACGATTTCAATCTGTTTCGACCCTTTCTGTCAGTTTCCTCCAACTCTGTCTTCTAAACTGTGCACACCATCGCCTACCTGTCTCAACTTCCTCCACGGGTGCAGTCTCTGTGTACTTATCTGCACCCACCTGGCATCCTCGTCCTCTGCAGCTAATAAAGCTGGACACTAACTAATGACCACCGGTAGTAGGAGAGCATAGTAGGTGGTTACGAGTGCCTCTTAACAATGCCAAAAGTAACTACTGAACACTCCGAAGTGGTCAGACTAAGTCTAAAGCTAATAAAGGCTGATTGGGAATGTCGTGTGTGTGTGTGTGTGTGTGTGTGTGTGTGTGACAGATAGCCACAAGAGACAAGAGAGTCGAGGACTAGCATGTGTTTGTGGATAGCGAAAGAAGTTGAAAGATAGGAAGAGCTGCCAGATCGTGGAGAAATCAGACTGAGTTCAAAGGAATAAAAGGAAGGGGGGGGGGGGGAGCAGTGGGATAAAAAGAGAAAAGAAAAAACCCCACTTGTTTATGAGACTGAAGTCGGTGTAGTGGCCTTACACCTTGCCATTGAGCTGTTATATCTCGTACTGCACTCGAAACTAATACGTTAAGCACTACACCATCAGCGACGGCAGCAGTCATTCAGAATAACATATTCAGGATCTAGCTCAGTCGGTAGAGCGTTCGTAGGATCGAATCTCCTCAGTGGACACATTTTCAGATTGTATTTTCCCCGTCCCAACCAATGCCCCATTAATGGTGTAGCGTATGACGTGGTATGTGTTGTCCTGTCTGTGGGAAAGTGTATATATAAAAGATCCCATGCTGCTAATGGAAAAATGTAGCAGGTATTCTCTAAGACTACATGTATTTATCAAATGTTTGACATCCAATAGCCAATGATTGCAAATAGGCGTGCTCTGGTGGTGTCATTAAACAAACTGTATGACTGGTCAGCTTGCGAGACAACACTGGCCTTTGCTAAATCTACTTAAAAAGGAAGATTTTGTTGTGTTTAGCGACACCACAAGAGCACATTAATTTATTAATAATCGGCTATTGGATGTCAAACATTTGGTAATTTTGACTCGTAGTTTTGAGAGGAAACCCGCTACATTTTGCCGTATATCAGTCATGCGATATTTCGTCTGTTGGAAAGTGCATACAAAACAAACCTAAAGTTTAATAATGGCATGATGGGCGTCCATGCGATGTTTCGTCTGTTGGAAAGTGCAAACAAAACAAACCTAAAGTTTAATAATGGCATGATGGGCGTCCATGCGATGTTTCGTCTGTTGGAAAGTGCATACAAAACAAACCTAAAGTTTAATAATGGCATGATGGGCGTCCATGCGATGTTTCGTCTGTTGGAAAGTGCATACAAAACAAACCTAAAGTTTAATAATGGCATGATGGGCGTCCATGCGATGTTTCGTCTGTTGGAAAGTGCATACAAAACAAACCTAAAGTTTAATAATGGCATGATGGGCGTCCATGCGATGTTTCGTCTGTTGGAAAGTGCATACAAAACAAACCTAAAGTTTAATAATGGCATGATGGGCGTCCATACGATGTTTCGTCTGTTGGAAAGTGCATACAAAACAAACCTAAAGTTTAATAATGGCATGATGGGCGTCCATGCGTGAAAAGCAAAATATGTCCCCCAACAAAAAGACCAAAAAACAGAAACGGAAAGAAAAAAAACACCCCGATTTAAAAATATATGTTTCCCATATATTAAACACTATTTACCGTAGTTTAGAAACATTTACTGGGGTGTCAGTAAACTTTTTTGGCAAAAGACAGTAAGTTTGATTTCATTTAGACTGAGCTTGTCAATAATACTTTATACTTACACCGGTTTGTCTGTTGTTTTGAACCTTTTTTATTTTACTTATTTAACTATTTTTGGTTACAGCACCTCAACATATTTATTGTGATAGGATGACCTGTATGATTTGAACATATGCAAAATGATTGTTCTTATAAACTATTGTAATATTTAGCTACATGTGTAAAGTACATTTTACTATTGAGTGATCCTGAGGTTGTTTATTAAATTTTTGCATATCTCTCTCTCTCTCTCTCTCTCTCTCTCTCTCTCTCTCTCTCTCTCTCTCTCTCTCTCTCTCTCTCTCTCTCTCTCTCTCTATATATATATATATATATATATATATATATATATATACATTTTTGAAGTTTAAACAATGTACACAAATAAACATGAATTTTCTAATTGGGTTTAGCGTTATTACATCAATTCAAAAAGAAATGGTTTCGAGTAGCAAGGCTAGGAGCTTTAGGTTGTTGAAGCCTCTTAAAGAGAATCATTATATCTGTTTATAAGTTGTTTCATTCAGTGAGACACCTAAAGCGAAAAGCATGACTATTTGCAGATTAGCTGCACTCTAAAATCACAACTGCCCACATACCTTGGTGCGGAAATTATTATACTGATGGAAAGAAATGAGAGATTACTCAAATACTAACAGGAAAGAGTAACTGCAACAAAAGCCCTCATCCATAGCGTAATAAAGTTCTGTCAGCCAGTTTTTATTTCATTTGAACTTATTTTCGTGCTTATATCCAATTAACGCTATTCTTGGCACACACCTCAGCTATCTGGGCTGTTTGTTCAGGACAGTGGGTTAGTGGTTAGTGAGAGAGAAGAAGGTGTAGTGGTCTTACACCTACCCATCGAGTCGTTAAACCTCGCTCTGGGTGGGAGCCGGTACCGGGCTGCGAACATTGTACCTAGCAGCCTTATGTCCGATGGCCTAACCACAACGCCACTGAGGCTGGTGTCAGCCAGTTAACCATGTGGCTGACTCAAATACCACATCACTGATTTAGTTCTTTCTCTCAGTATATATATAAGAGCTTGACACCATGGGAAATGTGGGGGCGGGACGTAGCTTGATACACGGTCGGTCTAGGATCGATCCCCGACGGTGGGCCCATTGGGCTATTTCTCGTTCCAGCCAGTGCTCCACAACTGGTGTAACAAAGGTCATGGTATGTTACTATGCTGTCTGTAGGATGGTGCATATAAAAGATCCCTTGCTGCTCATCGAAAAGAGTAGCCCATGAAGTGGCGACAGCGGGTTACCTTTTTCAATATCTGTGTGGTCCTTAACCATATGTCTGACGCCATATAACCGTAAATAAAATGTGTTGAGTGCGTCGTTAAATAAAACATTTCCTTCTTGTTCCATGCGAAATTTATACTCACCTTAAAGGTATTAGGTCTTCTCACGACATTGTATGACATTTGTGGCTGGAATATAGTTTCTTGCTTGAAATAATATTTTCTTTACATCTACAAAATCTGACACTACAAAATTCAATATTTCAAAAATCTTATCTGGAGAACAGCAATAGTTCTTTTGTTCGTGATCATTGTGTTTTGAGTTGTTGGACACATTGACGATTCAGTAGGATGTATTTGTAAAAAGGTACTTGCAAAAATCCAGTTTCGTAAATAAAATTATGTCTCACGCCAAACGGTCACATCATGGCACTATCTTAAACCTATTTAAATATTAGGACAACCACGAAAACACTAGATATGCAGAAATTATTTTAAGCAAGAAATTACAAGTTTCAACCCGAGGTACTGTACAGAGGACCGCGAATCTTTAAATCATGATCTTCGACATATGAACCACGACTGGTATATCAGTGGTCGTGGTATGTGCTATCCTGTCTGTGGGATGGTGCATATACAAGATCCCTTGCTACAAATGGAAAAAATATGGCGGGTTTCCTCTCTAAGACTACATGTCAAAATTACCAAATATTAAAGGAAAATATGTTTACACCTAAACACATCTTAAACTACAGTTATTTGATGTCTAATTTAATTATGTAGATATTTGTTCCATATATTCTACTCCTACTGAAAAGCTGCAGGACACCACATACCACGACCTTTAATATCCTAATCATTCCTTGTTACAATTAATAAAAATATTACATATATGTGCTCTTAACAAACTTTTAACCTTTTTTTCAACATATGAAAAGAGGCATATATCGATGGATAACAGCCAGGTTTGTTTTTTGATTTATGTCCACTCTGCCGAAAAGTGATATTAGTCCATTATTTCGCCTTAAAACCCCCCAAAACAAAACAAACAAAAAAAACCCAATTCTTTTCTTTCTTTTTGTTTTCGTTTTTATTCTTTTTATGGTCTTTCTTTCTTGTTTGTGTGTGAAAGCACGTAATAGGAGCGATGCAAAGCTGTATAATTTGAAAAATAAATAAATAAATGAAAAGAGGCATATATCGATGGATAACAGCCAGGTTTGCTTTTTAATTTATGTCCACTCTGCTGAAAAGTGATATTAGTCCACTATTTCGCCTTAAAAACAACAACAACAACAACAACAACAACAACAACAACAAAACCCACCCCCAAAAACCCCCAACAAAAAAACAAAAAAACCAAAAAAACAATTCTTTTCTTTCTTTTTGGTTTCGTTTTGCAGAGTGATGCAAAGCTGTATAATTTGAAAAATAAATAAATAAATAAATAAAATGACTTTCCATTTGTGATTCCCCCACCCCCCACCCCACCCCTAAAATATTAAAGGGACATTCCTGAGTTTGCTGCAATTTTTAAGATGTTATCGACTAACAAAGACTTTTTGACGACTGTAATTTCATATCAAATATATTTTTCTGCATAAAATATTAGTGGCTGTATATTAAACGTGTTTCTGGTCGTTCTAATATTTGTACTAGGTTAAATTTCATTTTATTTCCTAAAAACTATTTTTTCGTACGTACGAAATTATTTGAAGACAAAATTCAGTTTTGGCTTCTTACAAATATTAAGACGACCAGAAACACATTGAATATACAGACACTGATATTTAAAACAAGAAAATATATTTAATATGTAACTTTAATCGTAGAAATATTTTATTAGTCGGAAACATCTTACAATGCAGCAAACTCGAGAATGTCCCTTTAAACGTTTCTGAAAAGCATTGCTGTCAAGCTCATTAATTAAATGCCGATTTCAAAGAATGCCATATCATTTATAATTCTGGAATAGAAGTTGTTCCATCAGAAAAATGACGTTCTGGGGGATTTCAAAAAGTTTTATGGTAGACATTTCGAGGCTGTATTTAAATACGACTCATCAATGACCAAAATGATAGCCTATGTTAAATCATATTTTGAACTTGTACATACTTGTTCATCTTTTTGTTGAAACTCTTGTATGTTATTCTTATCGTTTTAGATGGAAGTAACGGACTTGACACTGTGGTGTCATTACTCATGTGTACAAAAAAAACAAAACAACAAAAAACCAATAAAGCAAAAACAAGACAAAAAACCCAACAACAACAACAAAACCCCTCGCAAAACCCCCAACAAAAAACAAGAAAAAACAAACAAACCCAAAAATGTTACAACTTTCATAAAAGGGTTACAAATGAATACTTTGTTCAGTATGGTCTATACAGTCCTGGGGGCAATTTCACAAAACATCTTAAGTTTACGTCTGAAACTAGCAGTTATACCGGGCATACATTAGAACTGCAGTGGCGAACCTAGGGGTATGGTAATTATGGCACATGCCCTGGGCGCCACTTTAAGTTTCTATTTAAGTCGGACAAGCCATCCTCTGATACACCTCCCGCCTGTTACCAACTACAGTTGGACTCCTGGCGCTCCCTTGCACCTGCCAGTGCAGGCGATCCCTCCTTCACTTCCCCAACCTCTTCCTGTCCTGGACGGAGGAACCGGCCGAGGCCGGTACTTGTGCCCAGGACAGGCGTGCGCTACAACAGCTTGCTCTGAATGTGCACGTTAACCTTTTTGGAATTGGAATTGGAATCCTCTGATAGTGAAAACAGATGTTTGGACAGTGGCGCAAATTCAGTGCTTGCTTGCCGTAGGCGCTATTTTCTGTAGATTACAAATGTTTGGCATCTGTTTCATGAAAGAAATTACGTCATTACGAAAAATGGAGCATTTTTAGGACAAAAGAAAATGAAATATGTGTATTTCTATCTATATGTGTTGTACTATAATAGTAACAAGAATTGTGATTTAGTCGTAGATGTACCAAACTAGGCTTACGATATTTTGTGAAATTGAGCCCAGTATTTTATACAAAGTGTAGCACAAATTGTTTCTTGGCTCGTGTGCTCTTCACAGAATATTAATTTCGTCTTTCTCACACTCGTCGTGTTACTGGTTAGGTATAATGGAAGTATGCTGTAACAGTGCCAGCATACTCTGGCGACTCCAGACGAACCCAGTGTGCACTGAACCCTTCTGGAAATACATAGAACGCCGACTGCTCATGAATGGCACTGCTAGAAGAAAAGGTGATCGTCTTTATAGTAATCCAGTGTTCCATAGCCAGATGATCTACAAAGTATAACACACTGTGAATTAGTAATTTAGTCCAGTTCAGTTGTTTATACCCTAAGTTTTTTTTAGCAAATGATACGTTTAATTCCTATTCAATCCTTGTTTTTCTTTACATTTGCAATGAAAACAAGCCCAAACGCCGACAGGTTTTATATACAATTCATCCTCTAAAATGCACAAAGTTGACTTATTTCCATTTTACAAAATTCTCTGTATGTTTTGAAAGCAGGTTGTTTATCCTATAAATAACTAAGGCTATTTGCATAACAAAATATTGGGATACGAGGCTACGTGAAGGCCATTATAGCTTGTTTCATTGAATCAAGGTTATGCATGTTTTGGAATGTGAAATGTGTACCAGCTTTGTCTAACCTTTTCTTTAAACATATACGTAAAAATACACGTAACCATTCCATGTGCATGCAGTATATTGAATCAATTTTGCCAATACATTATTTATTTGAATTTTATTTTACAAATTATATATTTACATACCGTACGTAACCTAACACAACTGGGGTATAATAACAAAAAAACCCCCCAAAAACCCGCCCCCCCACCCCCCGAACAAAATCAGCTTACACAAGGTCGGGGTGATACAGAGTCCACAGTGTTAGGTCTGGTAGGCTCTCCTCTTTCCACAATTTTTTTTTTTTAATTGGTATCCCTTGTGGTCAAATCTATAGTATTTATGGTTGTGCTTGGGGGGTGGGGTGTACTTTTGTGATGCACAAACCGGTTTTTTTTTTGTAAACCAAAAAACTATTGTTCAAACCTTTTCGGGGGTTCCACTGAAACACGATAACATTTCTTGCACATATCAAGTCGATGGTCAATGACATATATTTTCGAAGTATAATCTATGATTACACGTGTTGTTGTAGCATTGTATAGACCAAATGAAATACAACTATATAAGGGTATACAAGTTCACAGAAAATGTATTACTGGACATTCCATACATTATTGTTATTTGAGTAAAATATGGGTAAATCGAAAAGCATTTCAGTTGATGTAAAATCTTGTATTAAGAACGTTTTTGATTATTTTGAAGACGAATATCAGCGTGGTAGACCTAGATATGCCGCTTATCGAATTGTCGAACGAGTTGCCGCTGCACTTAAAGTTTTGGTTTCAACAGTGAAAAGAAGTATAAAAAATCTAAACGCTGCCAATCCGAGCACAGAATGCATTGTTAAAGAACCTGACAGAAAACCCGTCGATTTGATAAAGATGTTATTAGACAACGAGTATACCGATTTTATAGAGAGGGCGAATTACTTATATTACATAAGATTAATTTGGATTTGAGGGAGGAATGCGGAATCAGCATATCAACATTACATAGAACACTTCACGACCTCGATTTTAAATATCAACATATTTCTACAACTGGGAAAGTAATTTTTGAGGACGCCAATGTATCAATCAGGAGACTCTCCTGTCTCCATGAAGTATCCAGTTTACGAGAACAGGGGTATTTAATAGTATATCAAGATGAGACGTAGGTGAACGTTAACTATACAACATCCCAGCACTGGACAGATATCCATCCGCGCACAAGCACCGCCAATCACCTGCCTAAATTAGGCGCTACTCATCGATTTGAAGTCAAGTAAAAGGGCACATAGTCGTCATAATGATGGTAAAATGACCACGGTAAGGAACGAATTGGCACTTAGTTTGAACTCTGTCACACCTACAAACTTATCTGACGCCGTTAAACATGTAATAAAGATCGAAGAAGATTTCAGAAAGCAAAATAGTTTTACAAGAAATAAAATACCACCTGTGATAGTCTTAACGAAGACAGTGATGTAGAAATGAGTTCGTCGAGTGATTAAGTTGCTTCTCCCTACTCATCATGCATATAACGTTCAATACATTTATTAACTCTTTAACACTGAAAACAATTTATTCCCATGACATTCATTATCAGTCACTATCAAACAACCTATCAACTGAACAAATATAAACGTGTAGTACAAAACACGGACAATCAATATAAAATCATATAAAATACACCTGCATACGAAGCCAGAGGTGGGTGTGGGATTGGGCACAGGGCCACGCCTCCACCAATCGCGGGTATACAATATTCTGGCCACATGTGTGTGTAATATGTCACAATGAACATCACGAGATTAAGACCTCACCCCAACCTCCCTCACTAAAAGGGAACATGGCCTTCAGATGAACACTTGCCCGTGCATTAGTAAATATTAAATATATATTATTCATGGACATACAACCTGACAGTCAGACTCATAATGTATCAACCTCTCTTATATTTATTTTACAGTGTTTTATATCCCCAATAACACCCAAACTTATTTATTTTTGTATCAGTACATTACATTAATGACATAGCAGGCGCGCTTCCAGAATTTTTTTAATAGCGGGGGCCCAAAACATGTTGTTGCTTTTGAACCGGTGGATGGGATAAGTTTTTTGTTGTTGTGTATTCTGTAATATATATTGTTTGACAAAAATAAAGGGGGACGTTCCAAATTGTTTCTTAAATATAGGTCATACTACAATATATTCCGCTAGGAAGGTGGAAAAGAACATTAGTTTGAAACACACTATAGAGTGATGCTTTTGTTATACAAATCGCCGTAGTTATTTATAGGAGAAACAACCTGCATTCAAAACATACAGAGATTTTTGTAAAATGGAAATAAATCAACTTCGTGCATTTTAGATGATTAATTGTATGTGAAATATGTCGAGGTTTGGGTTTGTTTTCACGTGTATGTAAAGAAAACAAGTATTGAATAGGAATTAAACGTAACATTTGCAAAAAACTTAGGGTCTAAACAATTGAATATGACTAACAAACATAGCAAAAATTCTACTGCAAATCTATTAACGTGAACATTTAAGCCGGGCTTATTACTTCGATTGCGGTAGCGTTAGCGTCAGTACAATATCAACAAACACTCCACTGCTCCAATATGGCGCCAACAGTATACACAGTTTATTCCAAAATTTATTTTATAATGAGTATTTGGTTAATTACCAAAATTAAACGACGACGCAGATAGCGCAGATCATTTGTGCGTACCATTTTACGCAGATGAGACGCTTTTGGAGCAGGGGCGTAGCGTGATCTGGACCTGGGGGGGGTGGGGGGGGGGTGGGGTTCGAATATGAACCAAGTGGACCTTTTTCTATTTTGTTTTTGCACCACCTGAAACTCCATATTTATAAACCTGTATGTTTTATTACTGAAAACGGACCATTTGCTTCAGCGGAGGGTGTGATGGGTGTGTGTGTGTGTGTGTGTGTGTGTGTGTGTGTGTGAAGTTTTTTTTTTTTTTTTTTAAAGATATAATGTTATTATGTAATTAAAGACAGTATCACTGTTTATTCTAGCAACAATTAAAATGGTATGTCTTAATTGGTTTCTATGATTAAACTTATCATTCAACATGAACAACTGCCATATAACTAACCGGTTTCATATAATGATTGATAGATAGCAGCACTGGATTGCAGTACATGTGTATTCTGGAATACATATCTGCCTTGTTTTGCTACATTCAAATTATTTTTCCAATCTCCTTAAGCAGGAGGTAGACTACTGTCAAATTATGGAATGCTTTAAAAGTATGTTTAGAAATTAGCTCTTTTCAAATGTAGTTGAGGCATTCTTGAAAGTGGAAACACCTCCAAAGCCTTCTCTCATTCCTGGCTTTATCAATGACTCCGTATCACCATACAAATTATCAACTGTTCAGAAAATCCACAATGTCTACTGCGATCCGTGACATCAGCGTATTTCAAGTGGAGTATGTCCTGCCCAGTATTTGATGACTACCCAAATGGTATCAAAGCTTCGTCTTTATGGTGACCAAGATAGCAAACCATTAATAGTGTTGTGTGTCTGTCTGCATTCAACCATAACTCGAGAATATGCTTCATGCTTGGATAAAAAATTGTGTATATATAGTTGTGTCATAATTTCCTACCTAGTTGAATGTGCCATTTATGGATCCTCAACCATCTCCAATGATGAGCCCATACTTTCAAACTAATGTAACCCCATGTTCCATAGAATAATGAATAGAAAACAAAAAAACCATTGTTACTCTGATCCTGCATGATCAACTGGGATAATACGTGTGACAAGGGAATGCTACGTAGAGTGCCAATTGTAGACTGATAGTTTTCTTACCGTATATATTTGATGGTTATGCTCTGATCTATGCATTAAACAAATCAATTGCAAGCACATTTGTCAATATAGATTTAGGAAAGATTGATGGTTCCACCAGAAAAGATGATATTATCTTTGACACTCATATTGAGATACAGTACATAAAGCTACCAACAAAAATCTAAGGAGTAGGAGAGAGAAAGGTTAAATGTTACAAAATTATAGATCGTGACATTAATTTGACTTGAGTGTAGTTCCAAATGTTTCATTAATATTAATGAAACCAACAGTGTTCTTTTCTTGCTATTCTTAAAGAGGGGAAACTATTGTGGACCTCCTGAACTGAGTAATATGTATGTTGCGTGTATGGAGCTAATGAATCAGATGTTGGGATTGATTACTCAGGTTAAGGATATTAAAAAAACCAACCCAGAAGTTTCTGGAGAAAACTCCCTCTAGCAAATGGTGGAATGGACTGAGTTATATGTGGGAATGAGGGAGGATAGTTAAGTAAAGAAAGAGGGGGTGGCGGGGAGGAATGAGGAGGGACTGAAATTAAGCGAGGCGAACGAGAAAAAAGATTTTTGGGAGGGGGGGGAAAAAGAGAAGGAAGGAGGGTATTAAAAACTGGGGCAGATAGTTATATTAAAGCAAGAGTGGGATGGGGGTTATATGAGAGGTAGGAAGTAGGGAACTGAAGTAGGGGACATAGATATATACAAATGAAAGAGGTATGGTGGGGGGGACTGAATAGGAAAAAAGTAAAGTAACACCTAGGGAAGCTGTCGGGATTAAAAGAAAGAAAGGTGTAGAAAAAAAAAATCACAAACCTGGAAGTAATAAGATCCCAGGCGAGGTGGAGAGAAATCCGTTACCTACCCTAAAAAAATGGGGGAGATTGAAGTATAAACGTTTAGGGGGATATCATGGGTACTCAGGCGTTGAAAGTTACCATTAATTATTTCTAAACGAGAGTGTAAAAGGAAAAAAAAGAAACAAAAGGATGATGGCGTGGGGTTTTATAGTGCGGTGGAGGAATTTTGCAAAGGAAAGTGTGGGTGGAATAAATAAACTATGTTTGGGTTAGTTCAATGAAGGGAGGACTTTAAGAGTGAGGGGGGAAGGAATGACAACGTAATAAGGAATGGGAGGGGACAGAAGCTTAATGGCTGGGAAGTAGAAAAAACTAAAGGGGAGAGAGAGCGTGGAACAGGGATGGAAAAGGGAGTGGCTGAAGAAACATCGAGGGGGGGGTCGGAAAATGGTGGGAAAGACTGCATAAAAGGAAAAGAATAAAAAAAGGGGGGGTAGGAGGGGGGAAAAAAATTAAAAGGTAACATGTGAGATGGGAAACGGGGTCAGGAGAAAAAGATAAAAAAGATAATCATGAGTGGAGAACAGGAGAAGGGAAGGGAGAAGAATTGGAAATAAAAAAATGTCAGTAGGCGGAGAGGAAATGAGAAGAGAGGGTAAGGAGAGGTCGATTTAATCTGAGGTACGAAGAAAAGGGGGGGGGAGAGGGGGAAGAAAAGGAGAGGAAAATAGCGTATCGAACAAGGATACGAAAAATGGAAAAGAATGCGTGGCTTCTTCTCCTTTGATCCCCCCGGTTTTTCTTCCTCTCTTTCTTCTTGTTCCTTCTCTAGATATAAATCTTTTTCTCGCTGGACAACGTGATCTCTCCTAAAGCTCTAGTAGACAGAAAACAACGTTCATACGAAAAAAAGAATGGGGGAAAGAGAGAGAGGGAGCGAAAGAGAGAGTAAAAGAGAGGAAGAGTGAAAAAAAAGTCATAGGTAAACAAAAAAAAAAAAATAAGAGAAAAGAGAAAATGATACAAGACAGAGGGGGGCGAAAGAAGAGAGGCAAAAGGGAAGATAAAAGGAAAGTGAGTCAGAAGGTGGGGGGGAAGGGAAAAGAAAATAACGTAGGAATAAAGGGGGCGGGAGAGGGGGGGGAGCAAGAGAGAATAGCGAGAGGGGGAGAGAGGGAGATAGAGGGAAAGAGAGAGCTAGGGGAGGAGAATTCCAGTTAGCAAATTAAAAGTGGAACATGAAGTTTAAAGATTAATACTGAAGATTCGACTCGAGGCAGGAATTGTTAACATGTCGGAGGCTTATAGTATCAGTGCCTGTATTTGACGACCAGGAGGTATACATTCTTCCAACTTTTGACGGGGCAGGGCCGCTAAGCAGCTAATTGGCCTCAGTTCTAAGTGGACCTTGTTAGCCGTTTCTAAGTTTAAGGGGAAGGCTTAGCGTAGCATATACTTCAATTAGTGATGAGCGAGCAAGTCCGTAACGAACCTAGTTAAGGTCTTCAGTGTTGAGGGCTTATGAGTTACCACCTGAGTATTATCGTTTACGGTATAGCGAGTTGAAAAAAAACCGCAGGGTCAGTCTTATAGTTATTTTGTGGCTAAAAGCAGGGATGTGTGATAAATGGTGGTTCTCATCAGTAGGGTCAATACCGAGTTACGGGAATTGTTGATCTACAGACATTAAAATGGATTAACTCAGTTAACTTACTTATTCATTTAGAGGTCGTGATATTAAAAAGAGAGGAGGCAGGCATAGCGGCAGATGATTCCGTTTAAACACAACGCTCAGGCAGTACATGGTATCTCTATAAACAACAGGGTGATAAGAAAGAAAAATCCAGCCCAGTGTTTCCCGGGAAAGTGAACTATCGGGGAGAGTCATCTAGTGTGGTCAGCTAGTCAGGCAAAGGAAGTGCAACCTGGTTGGGCAAAGTAAGGATAAACCTGCATTATCAGCCAATGCAACGAACTTATTCGTCTCCACAATTGCAGTTTACTGTAAAAAGGGATAACCATCCCTTGTCCGGGACTGTTTTAAAAAGAAAAACGCGAATAATTGCGGCAAGTGGTTGGTTTTGTGAGGTCCAGCTCCGTTAGCGAGGAGGAGTGTTTAATGGTTAGTCCCATGGCAGAGAGAAGTAACCCGTAATGTGTCCACGGTGTTATGGTTTTTGATGTTGACAACAAGAGTTGAGTGTCCTAAGGCCATATCAATCTATCGGGAGATACAGGGTGGTAGCCATTCTCTTATAACGTCATAGTGGTTTAAGCTTAGTATTGCGAATTCAGATACGGATGTAGTTTTGGCCTTAAAACCTCAATTTACTGTAGAAAATATGGTTTTGTCCGGTTTACATAACGTTTTTCCTTCTTTGTGTGTTCGAAGTTTTGTGACGGGACCAGTCCCCCTTATGGGTGTTGTGAAGGGACTTGCCCTTGGTTGGAAACATAAGAGTTTTGTTGGGTAACGCATTTTAAACTAGTCCAGTGGTGTCCAGTGCCGCAATGGGTGACAAATTGTTTAATTGAACGACAGCCCTTTACCAATAGAAGAGTGTGAGGTTTGATGAGAACCTAGATATCCTGCGTGTTGTATTGACTATTGCTATGGCCAGTAGGGTTTGACCGAGACCCAAAGGATATTTGGATTGGTCTGCTTACTTATTGAGCCATAAATTGGAGGTGGGATGAGGTTATCATTAAAATGGAGATAAAGTCACTGAGGAATTAAAATGTGTGGGCAACCCCTGTTGATCTCCCCGCAGAAGGGGGAATGAAACCAGTTTGTGTGTTGATTAGAGGGGACTTAACCTTGTAATAGACAAGAGTTAATTCTAATATCAGGGGGCTGATCAAATTGTGTGGGCAGCGTCGCACTACCTGTTTAACTGGACAGGGAGTATAATTAATATCAGAAGTTTAGAGAATAGAATGATAGGAAAGCAACTGAGCCCATGTTTTCAGAGCAAAATAAAATCAGTGTTTGATAGAGAAGGCCTGAGGAAGATCTGGCAATTTTAAAACCAGGGGTATAAGGTTCCTGTACTTCATTGTTAAACGGGTTCAATTGCAGAACCGGTATTTCGGGTCCCTTATGTGTGCACAAGACCTCATCTTAAACTTGCCTCATGTATGTGATTGCAGGGACTCCCTGATAGATGTTAGGAAATATTGTATTGTCACATCAATTTGCTGAAAAAGTTTTATGTGCACCACTGCCGATAGTTCCAGTGTTTCCCTGCAGACTGTCCAAATTGGAAGAGTCACTCAATTTCCCCTGTGATGAGAGATGTCAGACCCTGCGAGATCAAATTAACCAACACTCGATTAATGCAACTTGAACCCCCAGCGAGAAAAGTTGGGACTACGCTGATACAACCGCAATGTTTTCCATTTGTCGGCCTTTCCCAACGGTTTTACCTAATCTGTTGTAGCCAGGATGTGCTGCTTAGATACCCACGCTACACCGAGTTCGACAGCTGCCTATTGGAGAAAAAACCTGGAAAACGGCTACACGAAAAAGAAGGAAAGAAGTTCCAGTGGTCCATGATAGATATGCGAGAAGTCCATTGCTGCTTCCGTCCTCAGAGCAAAATGCGCCCTTCCTCGTCTCCCGTGAGGGCCTCACCGAGACTACCGAATGCCCTTTCAAGCTAGCTGGGGTATGCCAGTGACGTGGGAGCTGTCAATCTGTTTGTGTGGTTCCAGGAAGCACGAAATGCGATGGACCATCCTAGTAATCTTCCTTCCTTCCAAACCGTCTATGGGCATAACATTCAGGTTGAACTATCCACTATAGAGAAGGTTAAGCTTTGGGCCATGGTTAAACAAGGATCTTGAAGCATTTTTCCGATCTACGTGGAAACTCGCAGATGCCATCAGTGCAGCGTCTTTAACTGAGCATAACTCCGTCTTACCTTCATTCACAGAATGAAAGCCACCAACCACAGAGTTTTTGAGGTGGATCCTTCTTCTGCAAGAATACCCAATTGCCACTAAGAACATATCCAGCTGCACATCCAATGTAATTCGCTGTGCCCTGTCCGAATTTGAACCGTCCCTAGTGGCTACTAATGTGTTTTTGAGAACATGGTCTGTGATTTTCACTCCCCCTACTCAGAGACGCAAAATGGTTTTTACTGGTAGTCCCACTTTGTATTTGTACATGTGGTATATTAAGTTCCCGTGTATGCGTCGTTTATAGGGCCGGTTTACCTTTTTATTTGGTTTTAATGGATAATTGTCCTCTGATTTCGTCAATACGTTAATAGATTAAAATAACCACATCCTTTTTTTTGGGGTGCGTGGGGTGGTGTCTAGAGGCAGGTGGACAGACATCTGGGGGCAATGTTAATTCATTGCGTTGATATTCCGCGTGGCCTGTCCAGGGGCGGTATTTAGTTAAATTTTTTTTTGGTGATCAAGTCCGATGTGGGGTTGGCAGTTTTCCACAGAATGCGAGCTGTGGTTGTGTTTAGAATATCGGCCGTAGGATGGTGCAACTTTGTTGGTCACCGATAATTGATTCGCCTTGTTGAACACGACACGGTGGTTCATCGGTGATGTGGCGTTTTCATCAACTTACACACGCCCGACGGGTGTGAAGTGAATAGGAGGTTGTGAGGTGCCACTGGTGTCATGTATGTTTATCTAATCAACTCGCCCGGTATGGGCTGGGTTGTATTTTATTCTTTGTGGTGCAATCGAGGGGTATGTGCTCACGGGTCCCCAGTGGCGGACAGTACCATCCGGACGTCCTGTGTCTTTGTGGTATGCCATACTCGTTAACTGATTAAGCTATTGTCCTGGTGCCGCGAATGTTAGTCTTCGCCACTGGCTCGATGCATTCTATGATGCGTATTTCAATAATAAATTACTTGCTAGTAGGGGTTCTTTTATGAGAAGGATTAGTCTCGAGGCCCGCAATGACTTAGAACATGGAGAGTGCTCCCGAGGGATATGCGATGTTAGCCACCTTTGATGGGATTAACTTTAACCAGTGACATACTAATATTCTTCATCGCTACTGTTCGATTTATGACTGTGGTTGTTGAAATTTTGAATGCGTTGACGATGCTGATTTTCAAATTTTTTCAACTGTCACTTTAGTGCGTCGACCCAATATATCAGGCTATAGCGAGCTAGAGTGTGTGAGGGTGTCCTGTCGTTTATCCATTCGTCATGTAAGCGAGAAGACGTGGACAGAGACAGTATATTATTGTGGTTTCTGTGGCTACGTATGAAACGCTACTGCAGCCATCACCTCGCTGCTAGCGGGAACCTAGGTACACTGGTCAGTTGATTGTTTGATTCATGAAACATCTTAAGCATAGGTAGTAGTCGTTTCCATTAAAAATTAACCGTTCATACCGACTAGAGTTGTTAAAATTCCCTTTTATTAATTAAAGTTGTCCTGGGAACTGAAGCGGTGTTTTGCCTGATCACGATGTTTCGTATGCACATTTTGTGGGTGTTTTTTTGTGTCAAGGTGACAGGTGATTAGCGTGTTTTAATGAAGCTATACCCTAGAGACATTTACCTACTTAAGCATTTTCAGATTTCCATGGGTTGGCATTGCAATTTATTGGTTGTTATTAATTAAACTAACTGGCCGGGCAGTAACTTTCATTCAGCGTAAGGTTAATACAGATTCCCAGAGAGTGTGAATGGGGTATGGTTCTCCTGGAATTCCCATTACCATAACTCCGAGGTGATCAAGGGCACATTAGGTTATAAACGCTGATGCCATGTACAGGAGATCTACGTTTGATAATACAGTTGATGTTCTTGATTTCTGTTATTTGGTTTTTACATATCGTGTTGTATTCAGGTGACTCAGATACTCAGTATAGAATCCCCGTAGTCACAGGAGTTACTATAAATGGGGCTCTGCGTCTGATCTGAAACGGGACATTCGCATATTTAAAAAAGTATATGTTTGTAAATGGGGGCTTTAAATTAAAGTTCCTTTTATACAAAAGTATGTGACAGCAGATGTTAGCAACGTTTCGCCTTCACTAGAAAATTAATGTACGGGGCTAGTGCGGTCATAGTCACGTAAACCTCCGCGATACCGAGATTTCTGGAATAGACCTCCATACCAGATGTGTAGGCCAGTGGAGAGGGTTAACGTAATACCTCCGCGCGATCCTGAATTTTTAGTTTTTGTGGCAAAAAAAAAAAAAAAAAAAAATAAAAAAAAAATTTTCCCCGCGGGTTGAGGCCGAGAAATTTGATTTAACATCCCTAAAACTTTAGGTGGCTATAAGACAATGTTATTAATCCAGGAAGTTGTTTTGGCTTGATAGGCCTTTTTATGGTAAGACGGTGGAGATTGTTCAAAGATAGAGATAAATGGGTTTAATGTGGTACAACACTTAGGGCTTTGTAAAAAAGCTTTGGAGTACTACAGAAAGACATATTCAAGACAGTTGATTTAGATCATGGTTTCCTATCTGAAGATCCATTATAATCATATTTATGAAAAGCGATTTTAAGTAGCATATTGTAAAACGCCCTACCGCAAAGATAAGAAAAATGTAAAAAAGATAAACCCCCCTATTTTGGTGATATGTCCTGTTATGGAAGAAAGTGAGATTGGAGCAGAGTGAGATAAATGAGTTGAGTGTGGAACAACGTTAGCTTTTAAAAAGCTGGAGTATGTAAGAGAAGAGAAAGTAGCAATTAGATAGAGAGAGAGAGAGTCAAAGAGAGGAGAGGAGGGTGGGGGGGGGGTCGAGAGAGAGAGAGAGGACGAGAACGAGGATGAGAGAGAGAGAGAGAGAGAGAGAGAGAGAGAGCGAGAGAGAGAAAGAGATAGAGAGGGAAGAGAAAAAGAAAGAGGGATAGAGAAAAAGAAGAGAGAGAGAAAGAGAGAGAGAGAGAAGAGAGAGAAGAAGAGAGAGAGGTAGAGAGAAGAGAGAGATCGAGAAAAAGAAGATCGAGATAGAGAGAGGAGAGAGCGAGAGAGAGAGAGAGAGAGAGAGAAGAGAGAGAAGAGAGAGAGAGAGATGAGGGGCTAGAGAAATTCCAGTTTTAGCAAAACATTAAAAAGTGGAACATGAGTTAAAAGATTGAATTACTGGGAAGTAAGTGACGACGTAGGCAGAAAATGGGTTTAACATGTCGGCAAAGGAACCATAACTAAAAAGAAATATCAATTGCCTGTATTTGCTGACCAGGTAGGAGACATATGTTTCTTCCAACCCTTTTTGAACGGGCCAGCTAAGACAGCTGAAATTTGGCCGCAGTCTAATGTGGACATTGTTAGCCGTGTCCTAAGTTTAAGGGGAAGGCTCGTGAGTAGCATATAATTCAATGAGTGATGAGCGAGCAAGTCAGTGACACCTAGTTAAGTCCTCTGCAGTGTTGGGGCTTATGAGTTACACCCTGAGGATTATCGTTTAACGGTATAGCGAGTTGAAAGAAAACGCAGGGTCCGTCTTATAGTGAGTTTCGTGGCCTAAAAAGGCAGGGATGTTCTTGAATTAATGGGTGGTTGTCTTCTCATCAGGTAGGGTCATATACCGAGTTTGACGGGAATTGTTGATCTTACAGGACATAAAAACATGGAATTAACCAGTTTAATTACGTTTTCATTTAGAGGATCGTGATATTAAAAAGCATAAGAGGCAGCATAGCCGGCAGATGATTACTTTTAATACACCAAAGCTCAGGCAGTACAGGGTTAGCTCTATACACAACAGGGTGGATAAGAGAAATTTTCAGCCAGGTGTTTCCCGGGAAAGTAAACTATCGGGGAGAGTCATTAGTTGGTCAGCTAGTCAGGCAAGGAATGCAACCTGGTGGGCAAAGTAAGGATAAAACATGCATTATCAAGCCAATGCCCGAACTTTCGGTTCCACTTTGCAGTTGTTGTAAAAAGGATAAACCATCTGGCGGGGGACTGTTTTAAAAGGAAAACGCGATAAAAAGGAAGTGGGTTGGTTTTAGTTGGAGGTCAGCTCCGTTAGCGAGAGAGTTAATGGTGAGTCCCATGGCCAGAGAAGTAAACCCGTATGTGTCCACTGGTATGGTTTGTGAGTTAAAACAAGAGTTGAGTCCTAAGCGGCAATATCAATCTATCGAGATACAGGGGTGTAGCCATTCTCTTATACGTCAGATTGTTTAGCTGGTATGAGAATTCAGATACAGGATGTTAGTTGGCCTTAACCTCCGTTTACTGGGGAAAAATGGTTGTCCGGTTACATAGACGTTTTCTTGTGTTCGAAGTTTGTGACGGGACCAGCCATTCATGGGGTGTTGTGAAGGACTTGCCTTTTGAAAAACATAGGAGTTTGGGTGTTGGGGTAACGATTTTAACTAGTTTAGTGTGGCCAGCCGCAAGGATGACAAATTGTTAATTGAGACAGCCCTTTACCACAAGAAGAGTGTGAGGTTGAGAGATAGATATCCTGCGGTTGTAATGACTAGGGCTATGGGCCAGAAGGGTAGCACGAGAGACCCAGAGGAAAATTGTGATTTGTCTGATACGTGTGTGAGCCATGAAATTGGAGTGGGATGAGGTATCAGTTAAAAGGGTAGATAAGTCAACTGAGGAACTAAATGTGGCTGGAACGCTGTGGACCTCCCGCAGAGGGGAAATTAACCCAGTTGTGTGTGATGTAGAGGGGGCATAACCTTGTAATAGACAAGAGTTAAATCCTAGAGCAGGGGGGCTGATCCAAATTTGTTGGCAGCTCGCACTACATTGTTAACTGAGGGTGGAGGAGATCCCCAGAAAGGATCAGATGTCAGGTTATTATATGGACCAAGGGGAGTATATTAAAATGAATAAGAGGGTGGAAAAAAGGTGTGCCTGATAGTGAGGAATGTGTGACAAGAGTTGCTAGAATTGTGGTTGCCCTCTAAGTACCGTCCGTCATGTGTTTATTGTAGAGCACATGAGGACGTGTTTGCTGGCCACTTAGGGTGGAATAAGACTCATAGTAAACTTGCCTCAGAGTTTGTATTGGAAGGGAATGTTGGCAGATGTCAGTAAGCAATTGTATATCATGTCAATTGTGTCAGGTTGTGGGGAAACCAAATCAGCTAATTCCTCCCTATCCCCCTGCAGAAGGGGGGGTCCCATAGGTTGGGGAAGCCTTTCAAAAGTATTGATAGATGTCGTGGGGCCATTACCGAAAACGCGTTCAGGCAACCAATTCTTATTAACAGTTATGTGCTTAACTACGCATTTTCCAGAGGTGATTCCCTTAAGGAAGGTTACTGCATCTGTTGTAGCTAGTGCGCTGCTTAAATACTTCACGTATACGGGTTTACCAGGTGAAATTCAAAGCGAAAAGCGACCGGGGTATGACTTCATGAGCAAGTTGATCCAGCAAGTACTGTCTAGGTTAGATATACGACAGATTCGTTTTGCTGCATTCCACCCTGAGAGCCAGGGCGCAATAGAACGTTTCCACCAGAGCATGAAAAGTATGCTCCGCTGCCATTGTTTCGACAATGGTACTGACTGGGACCAGTCAATCCCTTTCGTGTTGTTCGCAGCACGGGATGCGAAGCAAGAATCTTTAGGATTCACCCCATTTGAGTTGGTCTATGGGCATTCAGCCCGAGGCCCTCTTGAATTGGTAAAAGATAGTTGGTTAAACAAGGATAATGCCGAAAACCTGCTGATTTATGTAGGGAGAGTTAGAGATGAATTGTGGCAGGCGACCGAACTAGCTAGGAAGCGTCTGAGCTATGCTCAGAGCAAAATAAAATCAGTGTTTGATAGGAAGGCTAGGAGTCGGGAATTTAAACCAGGGGATAAAGTGCTGCTGTACCTTCCCATTAAACGGGGTTCATTACAGAACCGGTATTTCGGTCCCTATGTTGTGCACAAACGGGTTAATGAGACAGGGTATGTGATAAACACTCCTGATAGGGTTAGGAAAAGTAGGTATTGTCACATCAATTTGCTGAAAGGTTATTTTGACAGACTGCCGATAGTTCCAGTGTTACCTGTCCAAATTGAGAGTCACTCAATTTCCTGTGATGACGTCAAGACTGCAGAGATCAAATTAACCAACAACCAGATTCTAGCAGACTTGAGTTCTTATCTACAGCACCTTGACAGCCCCCAGCGAGCAAAGTTGACTACGTTGATACAAGACAATGTTTCCATTTGTCAGGACTTTCCAACGGTTACCAATACCTTAATCCAGGATGTGCGCTTGGAACCCAATGCTACACCGATTCGACAGCATGCCTATCGAATAAACCCTGTAAAACGTGCAGCACTGAAAAGGGAGATAGATTACATGTTGGAACACGACATTCTGGAACATTCAAACAGTCAGTGGGCATCACCTGTTATACTAATTCAAAAGGGAGATAACAGTTTTTGGGTGTGTGCTGACGTACGTCGCGTGAATCAACTCATCAAGGCAGATGCCTACCCTCTACCCCGCCTTGACGATTGCATCGACCGAGTTGGACACGCTCAATACATCACCAAATTGGACCTATTGAAGGGGTTTTATGCCATTCCGTTAACGGAGAAAGCTAAGGACATGCTGGCGATCATCACACATGACGGCCTCTTCCAATTTCGAGTGATGCCGTTTGGTTTGAAGACTTCCCCTGCTGCCTTTCAAAGGATGATGAACCATGTGTTATCAGACTTAGAAAACGTCAGTGTGTATCTGGACGATGTGGTGTTAGCCACCAACACTTGGGATGAACATTTAACCAGTTTACAACAAATATTCAGTCGCCTACAGAAAGCTAACTTGACTGTGAACCTGGGTAAATGTGAATTCCTAAAAGCTTCAGTGACCTATTTAGGTCATACTGTCAGACATGGTTGCGTCGCCCCAATGCAGGCCAAGACACTAAGCATCAGCCAGTATCCTGCACCGACCAACCGTCGTGAAGTTCGCTGGTTTCTTGGTATGGCCGGTTATTATCGTCGTTTCTGTGCTACATTTGCGACGGTAGCTGCACCCATCACATCGCTGCTAAAGAAGGAATCGAAGTTCCAGTGGTCAGATGAATGCGAGAAGTCATTCAACCATCTTAAGCAGATGCTCTCCTCGTCTCCCATGATGGCAGCACCAGACTACCGAATGCCTTTCAAGCTGGCTGTGGATGCCAGTGACGTGGGAACTGGAGCTGTGCTGTTCCAAGAAGACGAAAATGGACTGGACCATCCTGTAAGTTTGACAAACACCAGGTGAACTATTCCACTATAGAGAAGGAAGCTTTGGCCATGGCATAAGCTCTGAAGCATTTTCAGATTTACATGAAATCGGCATTGCATCAAGTGGTTGTCTTTACTGACCATAATCCGCTTACTTTCATTCACAGAATGAAAGCCACCAACCAGAGAGTTTGAGATGGAGTCTTCTTCTGCAGGAATTCCCAATTACCATTGAACATATCAAGGGCACATCCAATATAATCGCTGATGCCCTGTTCCGAAGTTGAACGTTGTGATAATGTGTTGACGTTCTTGATTTCTGTTTTTGTTTTTATATATTTTATTGTATACCAGGGACTCAGAGACTCAGTGTGATTACTGGTAGTCACCTTATTACTATAAATGCCCAGATGCGTCGGTTAACGCACTCTCGTTTTGTTTAAATGTAGTATATTTCCCTATTCCTAGAGTAGAGGAAATATCCTTTTCGATGTGGGGGTATGTGACAGCACATGCTCTTATCTTTTCGCCTGTGGCTATGTCCATTGTGTTGGGGGCTAGTGCAGCTTAGTTACGTAATACCTCCGCGCGACCGTGCCTCCTAATACACTCCCATACCAGATGTGGAGGCCATGTGGAGAGGGGTTACGTAATACCTCCGCGCGACCCTGGTATCTCTAGAGAACTGGCAACGATCAGTCTAGGGTTGTAAGAAAATATCCCGTCTTGGTCGCTGTGGAAATATACACATCATACGATTCGGTCCCGTGTACTGTCTCCGGACCAGTCTGGGATTTTTATAATAAATAGCTAGGATTTTAGATATATCAGGGAGAAACATTGGACGTATCCAGGGGAACGGACGTTGTCCAACTGAACGAACTATATTAGTTCAGACCGGACTTGGTAACTATATATTTCTGCTCTGTTGTATAACCTTGATGTGATTGATGTGACTTTAAATATTTTAATACTGTATTATACCAATATTCTTTAGACAGTGTCTCCGGTAATCTGACGAAGTAAATTGTAGGCTTCACTGTTCTAATATTTTTATACGAGTATTTGGTAAGATAAAGCTTAGCCGGTCATCCTAGAGGACCTAGGTAAACTGTAGGTTATTGTCTTTATTGTGATATGTACCAGTATTAATTCTGTATTACAAGTTTACTGAATGAGTATTTAAGGGTTAATTAAAAATTAACCAGTTAGGAATAGAGTTGTAATTCCTTTATTAATCAAGTTCCCCTGGCAGCGTTTCTCAATTATCACACGTGTGTGTGTTGTATCACGGTGAAGTGATTAGAATATTGTGTAAACTAGACACCTAGTGATTAACTAATTAAGTGATTAGCTCTGGGTTGTTATTGTATTGTTGTGGTTAATTAATTAACTGCGGCAAGTGCATTTGTCAGCGTTAGTGTTAATACAGATTCTAAAGTGTATTGTGTTTTTTGTGTTTTCTAGTGAACTAAACGCGCTACATATATATATATATATATATATATATATATATATATATATATATATATATATATATATATATATATATATATATATTTATATAAGATCTTATCTCTGATTACTCCTAGAGCCGGGCCACTCGGGTAGTAGCCTGCCCGATACAGAGAGATCTAATAGATATACAGTTAGGAGAGATATTTGGATAATCGTGTTTTATTCAGTTAGGGTATTATAGAATCCCCGTGACAATATATATATATATATATATATATATATATATATATATATATATATATATATATATATATTTATATTATATTTGGCGGCTTCAACTGTTAATAACAATTTCAAGATGGAGACTGTCGTTATGGTCGCGTCTGGTTAGGATATAAATATTATTGCATCGCTCGCCATCGCTCACGTCGCACGCGTCCGGATAGACTATCGTATAAGCAGGAGTGCTATACGGAATTTATGAAACGAGGTTGAAATATTTTTATTCCCCGAGCGAGAGCGAGTGATAAAAATCAATTTCCAAACGAGTTTCATAAATTCCGTACATGGTATTCCCGCAAATATTATAATTTATTAATTATCCACAAAGTGTGCTTTATAACAAACGTTAAATATGATTCCTATCGCTTAATAATCGTGTTAATAACATTCAGCGTTGTCAATTACAGTGACGCGGAATTGTAAGATGTTTCCGACTAATAAAATATTTCTACGATTAAACTTGCATATTAAATATATTTTTTTGTTCAGAATATTAGTGTCTGTATATTCAATGTGTTTCTGGTCGTCTTAATATTTGTAAGAAACCCAAACTGGATTTTGTCTTAAAATAATTTCGTATGTACGAAAAAATACTTTTTTAGAAATAAAATAAAATTTAACCTACTACAAATATTAGAACGATCAGAAACACGTTTAATATACAGCTTCTAATATTTTATGCAGAAAAATATATTTGATATGTAATTACAATCGTTAAAAAGTCTCTGTTAGTTGATAACATCTTTAAAAATGCAGCAAACTCAGGAATGTCCCTTTAAGGTATTATCATACAGCCCATGCCATATATGTAACATAATAAAGATAAAATCGGAAAATACCATATTTATATAACCGTTTAGTTTAGACCATTAACACAGACATACACAGTTCAGTGTTCGTTGAACAATGATTTCATAAAATAATCTATTATTCAATCGTATGACTTAAAGTTTCATAAAGCCCCCAAAAGGGAGTTTGTTTCCTTTAACAACAGGAATTCACTGCGTAAGAGTAACGTGGTCATTGCTGTTCACTAAAATCGTTTCAGTATTTAAATTGTGGAGATCCAACCATAATTTCTCGGGATTTTTTCATTTAGACGTGGGAGAGAGTAACTTATCCACCAAATGTGGCTTCTCATGATTTGTAGAATGGGCATTATCAGTCATCCAGGCTCGAATTTAAGCGGGAAACCAAGCCCCTTATGTTTGGTGAATTAACTTGTTTCGTTTTTGTATAATGTGAGAAGTCTTGTTTATCAATGCCACCAAGCTACATTACGTTAATGTTAAACCCCTTATTAAAAAAAGCTACACCCGCGCATTCTCCACTCAGTTCACCACTTCCCTCACCCCCCCCAAAAACCCCCCACAAAAAAAAGCAAAAAACCATTCACTCATTCATGATCATTAATTCATTTCAACTTATTTTGTGCTTATTAAGGTTCAGGCACGCTGTCTTGGGCACACTCCTCGGCTATCTGGGCTGTCTGTCCAGGACAGTAGGTTAGTTGTTAGTAGTTAGTGAGAAAGAAGAGGGTATAGTGGTCTTACACCTACACATTGAGTCTGGGTGGGAGCCTGTACCGAGCTGCGATCCCTGTACTTACCAGCCGTATTAAAAAATAAAATAAAGAAACAAAACTTAGATATATACCTGCTGCTCCCGTGACATCCACTTGAATGAAAAACGAACACTGATAACCACCATCGTGTACTGTGATAAATAAAACTTTCTTGTCGAAACCAGTCATGAGGTAGGGATCCGATAGAGTACCCACATCAACTAGATCCCGTCGCCACACTGCACCCCACCCTTGTGGTTTTCCAAAACTCCACAAGTCGTCTGTCTTGCCGAACCACAGACCTGACTGGGCCTGACCCGTCACCACGTTGTTGTCCATGATTGATGATACCTGCAGAGAACAAAATATAATAAAATAGAGTCACCCACCCAAACCCACACACCCAATCACACACACACGCACACACACACACACGCACACGCACGCACACACACACACGCACGCACGAACGCACGCATGAATTTATAATGAAATCAGTAGAAGGCAGGATGATAACGAAGAAATACAGCAAAATGAAACTAAAACGGAGTTGACAAAAATCACTGCATTTGAGGGAAGGGATATTGCTACTGTTATGTACAAAAATACAAATAGAATCAGCCCCCACCCCCGACCTCCCCCCCAAAAAGAAGATTTTTTTTAGAAAAAACACAAAAAAGGCACAGAACACATTGTAACACCATAAAAATAGAATTAGTGTACAAAGAAACATATTTTTGTAACTACCCGCTGAAGCAATTAAAAGGAATATAATATGATTGGATACAGCTTCGTACACAACAACACATGTCGGATGCTCAACCCACGAACTTGCCGATTTCTGACTGACTGGCACGCGATCACTACGAACAAACGGCGCTGTGAGTAATGCTTATTAGCCCCCTTCGTCTGAATTCGTCTATCTCACATATAGTTTTCTAAATTATTTTTAGCAGTATCTCAAGATATTGAGGTATTTCGTGTATAGCTTTATCATGTACTGCTACATATTAAGTCTGACTTCATGGCAATTTACCCATTTTTACAGTTATGGCCGTTGAACTTTAGGAAATAAGAAGATTTGTTTTACTTTTTTTTTTCACAATGCCTCAAAATATTGAGCAGAAATTTATCATGTACATGTACTATTACAGATCAAGTTTGACTTTCGTGGCGATTTACCCATATTTTACAGAGTTATGGCCCTTGAACTTAGGAGATACGAAAATTTGTTTTACAGATTTTTTTCCACAATGTCTCAAAACATTGATCTGAAATTTTGTGTGTAGGTTTATGATATACATGTACTATTATAGATCAAGCTTGACTTTCATTACGATTTACCCATTTTTCACAAAGTTATGGCCTTCGAACGTAGGATATAGAAATTTGAGAATACAATCGGACTGATAGCGGGTAGGTTTGTATCACACTCGGAGCTTAAACGTTTCGCGCACGGAATAATTATGAACAACAAATCTTCTATTCTATGCCTAGGGCGGATGATATATGAATCCAATAGGCCTATAATCTGTTTTCAAAACCGATGGCTTAAAATTTCGTCATTAAAGGGACATTCCTGAATTTGCTGCAATTTTTAAGATGTTATTGACTAACAAGAGACTTTTTAACGATTGTAATTACATATCAAATAAAAAAACCCACTTCTGCGTAAAATATTAGTGGCTGCATAGTAAACGTGTTTCTGATCGTTCTAATATTTGTACTAGGTTACATTTTTTATCGTACGTACGAAATTATTTGAAGACAAATTTCAATTTGAGTTTCGTACAAGTATAAGACGACCAGAAACACATTGAATATACAGATACTGATATTCTAAACAAGAAAATATATTTAATTTGTAAGTTTAATCGTAGAAATATTTTATTAGTCGGAAACATCTTACAATGCAGCAAACTCAGGAATGTCCCTTTAATGTTGTCTAATACCGAAACACAGATATAAGTAATATAATACTAGACTGATACCGGGTAGGTTTGTATCACACACGGAGCATAAACGTTTAGCGCACGGAATAATTATGAACAACAAATCTTCTGTTCTAGGCCAAGAGCGGATGATATATGAATCAATAGGCATGTCATCTGTTTTCAAAACCGATGGCTTAACAACTTCATCATTAAGATTGTGTAATACCAAAACACAGATATAAGTAATGTAATACTAGAACCTGATTTCCTCCCAAGACCAGCATTCCCCGAAATGAAGTGTAATCGGGAATCATCCTCAAATGCTGACATACTGGTCTCAGTCCCCACGTACTCCCCGCCCATCCGAGTGGAGACAACTCGTAAAACATCCCATGCGCATCCATCAGATAGCGCTCCGTTTCAACCTCGCGAATTCGTGGCCATTCCGTTTGCCAGAGATGATCATACGCATGGCTGGCTTTTGGCAAACGATAGGTCTGCCATTTTCTGTCCTGTCCTAATAAACAAATAAAAAGCATACAATTAAAGAATGCGAAAAAAACAAAAAAACACAAAAACAAATAAATTCAGCAGTAATTTCAAAACTGGTATAAGTGAAAATGTTTTTAACATGCATGCATGCACGCATACATACATGCATGCATACATCCATCCATCCATACATACATATATACATACATACATACATACATACATACATACACACACACACATGCATACATACATACATACATACATGCACACACACACACACACACACACACACACACACACACACGCATACATGCATACATACATGCATACAAGTCAACCCAGTTGTAATTTACCTTGACTATCTCCCACGAAAACCTCTAGAATCAACTCAACCCAGTTGCAAGTTACCTTGACTATCTCCCACGAAAACCTCTAGAATCAACTTAACCTATTTGCAAGTTACCTTGACTATCTCCCACGAAAACCTCTAGAATCAACTCAACCCAGTTGCAAGTTACCTTGACTATCTCCCACGAAAACCTCTAGAATCAACTTAACCTATTTGCAAGTTACCTTGACTATCTCCCACGAAAACCTCTAGAATCAACTCAACCCAGTTGCAAGTTACCTTGACTATCTCCCACGAAAACCTCTAGAATCAACTCAACCCAGTTGCAAGTTACCTTGACTATCTCCCACGAAAACCTCTAGAATCAACTTAACCTATTTGCAAGTTACCTTGACTATCTCCCACGAAAACCTCTAGAATCAAGTCAACCCAGTGGCAAGTTACCTTGACTATCTCCCACGAAAACCTCTAGAATCAATTCAACCCAGTGGCAAGTTACCTTGACTATCTCCCACGAAAACCTCTAGAATCAATTCAACCCAGTGGCAAGTTACCGTGACTATCTTCCACGAAAACCTCTGGAATCAATTCAACCCAGTGGCAAGTTACCTTGGATATCTCCCACGAAAACCTCTAGAATCAACTCAACCCAGTTGCAAGTTACCATGACTATCTCCTACGAAAACATATAGAATCAACAGTCAACGCAACCCAGTTGCAATTTACCTTGACTATCTCCCACGAAAACCTCTAGAATCAACTCAACCCAGTTGCAAGTTACCGTGACTATCTCCCACGAAAACCTCTAGAATCAACTCAACCTATTTGCAAATTACCTTGACTATCTCCCACGAAAACCTCTAGAATCGACTCAACCCAGTTGCAAGTTACCATGACTATCTCCTACGAAAACCTATAGAATCAACAGTCAACGCAACCCAGTTGCAATTTACCTTGACTATCTCCCACGAAAACCTCTAGAATCAACTCAACCCAGTTGCAAGTTACCGTGACTATCTCCCACGAAAACCTCTAGAATCAACTCAACCTATTTGCAAATTACCTTGACTATCTCCCACGAAAACCTCTAGAATCAACTCAACCCAGTGGCAAGTTACCGTGACTATCTTCCACGAAAACCTCTAGAATCAATTCAACCCAGTGGCAAGTTACCTTGACTATTTCCCACGAAAACCTCTAGAATCAATTCATCCCAGTGGCAAGTTACCTTGGATATCTCCCACGAAAACCTCTAGAATCAATTCATCCCAGTGGCAAGTTACCTTGACTATCTTCCACGAAAACCTCTAGAATCAATTCAACCCAGTGGCAAGTTACCTTGACTATCTTCCACGAAAACCTCTAGAATCAATTCAACCCAGTGGCAAGTTACCTTGACTGTCTCCCACGAAGACCTTTAGAATCAATTCAACCCATTTGCAAGTTACGTAACCTAGACTATCTCCCACGTACATCTTTAGAATCAACTGAACCCAGTTGCAAGTTACCTTGACTATCTCCCACAAAAACCTTTACGATCAACTGAACCCAGTTGCAAGTTACCTTGACTACTAGTATCTCCCACGAAAACCTTTAGAATCACAGATCTGTAGTCCCAACCCACAGCATAGATGACCTTTCCAAAGTTGCGCCTTCCAGTAACCTCAACAAATGCTGTCCGTTCCAAAATTGTCCAGTTGTGACCTGGACCTTCCCACTCTGCTAAGCGACCACCATGCTGAGACCTGTGAAAAGTAAACTTCTAAATTACGTACGATCATCGTTAGCTGACCTTACTGAATGGGAAGAAAGAGAAGCAAAAATCCTTGGCATTAAATTTGACTAAATTTACCCCCCCCTCCCCCCCACAAACCAAGACTCAACCTCCCTCTAACCAACAAAAGAAAAAAAAAACACACAAAAAAACACAAAAAAACAACAACAACAAAACAACAAGAAACAAACACACCCTCTACCCACACCCCCCCCCCCCCCCGCCCAAATTAAAAAAAACAAAACTAAAACACATAAAAATAAAAATAAAACCAACCACATCCCAACCCTTAAAAATAAACAAACCACCACCCCCATAAATTTTTGTTAAAAAACCTACACACCCAAAAAACCAGCCACCAAACTCAAAACAGATTCCAAAAGCAGCAACAACAACAGCAACAACACCAACAAACAAAAACATAGGCATACGGGCTCCCATTTTTGTAGAGGGGGCAGGATAACGTTTAGTTGAAATAAACGAAAATGGCAGAATCTGAATAACAACAGTTATTCATATTTGCTTTACTGCCAAACAGCTATATAGGGCTGAAAACGAACCACTACGCATTTTTACACGGATTACATTAATTGTCGGTAGAATAAATGAATGAATGAATCTTTAATGACACCCCAACACGAAAAATACATCGGCTATTGGGTGTCAAACTATGGTAAAGGCAAATCTAAAGTGATGATCAACATCAATAAAAGTTCTGCATTCCATCACATAATTGTCAGTAGATGATGGAAATACATGATGAAAACGTTTCAGGTAAGCTCATTTTGGCCGAATCTCTCTACCGTTTTTGCTCAAATTTGAGGATATGCTCCAGTATGGGATGAGAATGGGGGTGAGGACTGCCCCCTACTCTGCCCCAATGTCTCGTACACTTATGAACGAAAACCAAAACAAATACAGAAGAAAAAAACAAGAAAAAAAGAAACAAATCATCAAGAAAATGCCATATATAGTCCGTCCCACAGGGAACGCCTTTTTTTCATACTACTAGTTATTTATTTCTTAGCAGACTGATTTGGAAATTGTACACAAAATTAGTATTATTTTGTTATTTCCAAAACACATTTACTTTTCTTCTTATGTCAAACCAAACTGAAATTATTTACAAAAAAACTAAATTGTTTTTGTAGAATCAAGGAACGGACTATAGCTTGTTAACCTCTACATACATGTTGTATAATTATTAATAGTTTATACATGTATAACGAAATGTTCTGTTAAAGTCATACTGTCACAGATTTAAGCACCTTATTTTTCTAAATGAAAATTACATTAATATTTGGATACCAAATCTAGCTATCGCATCAACTTAACTGAACCACGATGGAGTGAAATCCATGTCAACCCAATTGACAATATCAGTTTTTGAGTTATAGACCATTGCCATAATTCAATTATTTTTATGAAATATTGTTAATAAGTGGAGTGTCGTGGCTACGTAGATAGTTGAATAAAGTACATTTAGGGATAAATCAAATTTATATATTTTTAGGTAATACTTTGTCAGGCTATTTAATAGGTCAGTGGTCTGTGACAATATGCCTTTAAAGGGGAATATCCTGGGTTTGCAGCCCCTATAACATGTTTCCGACTAACAGAGTCGTTTTGGCGACTTACATTACATACTAAACATATTTTCTTCTTTAGAATACTGTCTGTATATTCAATGTTTTTAGCAGTCAGTTTTCATTTTACTTCATACTATCTATATTTTCTTTGTACGTACACATTTTTTGGAAGATAAAATCCATTTTAGGCTAAGTTACAAACATTAGGACGACAACAAACACCTTGCTTATATAGACACTGACATTTTAAACAAGAAAATTTCGTTAATATACAGAATATCAGATTACTACGTTTTGATATCATGGTTATTTGGCGAGGTTTAGATAATGGTGTAACAGGCGAGCGTCAGCGAGCCTAGCTGTTACACCGTTATCGAACCGAGCCAAATAACCACGATATCAAAACGTAGTAGCATGATATATATATATATATATATTTTTTTTATCATGCAACCCCTTTCAAGTTATATTTTGGTAATCTGTTTAAGTCAAGAGCGGTATAGAAACTCTTAGTATTATCGTGTAGAACCTACTGCCAGAAGTCGGATAATAGCAGGTGATCAAAATATGTAATTCAAAACGCTGGCTAGTTCTGAATGGGAGAGAATAATGGAAAATTGACAAAAATAAGAGGTAATCTGATGTTACGGGAAGTGTAAATGCTATATTTATTTATGCAATTCAACAATTATTACTGTAAATGGATGTTTGAAAAATGAGGAAACGACCTACCTGAAAATTGACAAAACATCCGTCATGCGCACTACTCATTTCCTAGTGAATGATAACACATAACAACGCAAACGTTATCATGCTAGCAACGGAGGAGTTATCAGACAGTGACCTAATAACACTTCGAATTACCATGCAGGGGTTATCAGGTAATATGAAGCAAGGTTGCATGATAAATCTAATTTTAGTCGCCATGTTTCAATGACAGCAAACTCAGGATAGTCCTTTTAATATTAATGAATGACAAGATGACCCTGTGAAGTCAGCCTCTTCAAACGTGTTACTGGTAACCACTAGTCTGCCGTTCATGGTGTGTGCTGCCTTGAAGTGGGGCTGCTCACCAGCCGTAGTGTTAATATCCAGAACCTGTACCAGGTCAAACAGCTGTTTGCAGGTCAAGTTGTAGACATCGCACTCCCACAGAGGCCCGTCCATTCCAAGCATGTACACCTAAAGCGATACAGGAACTTATATAGACAATATTCTACATGAGTAGGTTCCAGCCAGTGCACCACGACTGGTATGAGCGAGACGTAGCCCAGTGGTACAGCGCTCGTTCGATGCGCGGTCGGTGTGGGATCGATCCCCGTCGGTGGGCCCATTGGGTTATTTCTCGTTCCAGCCAGTGCACCACGACTGGTATATCAAAGGCCGTGGTATGTGTTATCCTGTATGAGGGATGGTGCATATAAAAGATCCCTTGTTGCTAATCGAAAAGAGTAGCCCATGAAGTGGCGACAGCAGGTTTCCTCTCTCAATATCAGTGTGGCCCTTAACCATATGTCTGACGTCATATAACCGTAAATACAATGTGTTGAGTGCGTCGTTAAATACAACATTTCTTTCACAACTGGTATATCAAAGGACATGGTATGTACTTTCCTGTCTGTGGGATGGTGCATATAAAAGATTCCTTGCCGCTAATGGAAATACAATGTAGCGAGTTTCCTCTCTAAGACTATATGTCAACATTACCAAATATTTGACATCCAAACAACCAATTATTAATAAATCAATGTGCTCCAGTGGTGTCGTTAAACAAAACAAAACATGAGTGGGCGTTAGAAACCATTGATCTTACAACGAATTTGTTTCAAAAGATACATGCAGATGTTAGTTTGTTGATAAACAAACCAATTTTCGTTTCATCTTGCGAAAATCTACACTCAAAAGCAACTGGCTGTATCTAACGAACAAAAGTATTCTATTTCTTACATAGATATGTAAAAACCAGGGGCCTAATTCACAAAGCTCCCTTGGGCTCTGCTAGACAACAAAGCATGCTCTTTGCAAGTATTTTAGCATTGCACTGCGATACTGCAAAGTTGCGAGAGTTTAGTGAATTAGGCTCCAGGTTTTCTATAAATTTAACCGACTTTTATTTGCAATTGAGACGTATTTACTGCCATAGCGAATGTAGTTAACTTGTGCGTCACTAAGCAATCAGAATTTAGATTCGTGCTAATATCCAGTTACGGTTCAAGCACGCAGTCCTAGATACACGCCTTAGCTATCTCGGCTATATGTACATGAGTTAATGAATACTAAAAAAAAGTCTGAATCAAATTGTTAACAACTACAATAAATTACTATTCTGCCTTTAATTACCTTTAGATTTCCCCAACATTTTGTCAAGACAGAAATCGCGAAAAACCCCATTGCAACGACACAGATTCCACATTCTAGAAGGTAATCATGTCATCTATATCGACGGCACTGGAATCTTTTGTTGTCTCATTAGTGAGAGAGAAATACGAACCCAGTACCTACTACCCTTAAAGGGACATTCCTGAGTTTGCTGCATTGTAAGATGTTTCAGGCTAATACAATATTTCTACGATTAAACTTACATATTAAATATATTTTCTTATTTATAATATCAGTATCTGTATATTCAATGTGTTTCTGGTCGTCTTAATATTTGTAAGAAACCCAAACTGGATTTTATCTTCAAATAATTTCGTACGTACGAAATTTTTTAAAAATTCTAGGAAATAAAATGAAATTTAACCTAGTATAAATATTAGAACGATCAGAAACACGTTTAATATACAGACACTAATATTTTATGCAGAAAAATATATTTGATATGTAATTACAGTCATTAAAAAGTCTCTTTAGTCGATAACATCTTTTAAAATTGCAGCAAACTCGGGAATGTCCCTTTAAGGCCGATGGCTTAACCAATACTAGCCCAAGTATGCTGCTAAAGCTCGAACGGCAGAAAACTCGAGCTAAACCAAATATACTCTTAAAAAAAAGTAGGGGAAACTGAGATATTAATGTTAATATCAACTATTAGACCGAACATACATTTTGACCACAGACATCTTAATAATAAAAAACGTTCAGATCTGTTTATCAACACACCGAAACACATTCCATAGTTTGCACGTGCATCACGCAGCTGCCCCGTACACGTGCGTGGGTGTCATTCTCGATTTTGACAATTTCCAGGAAGGTCAATTAATCACTGTCAATCGTTTTCATTCTGTTGATCATACAGTTGTTATTGTTTTGTTTTTAGTCATTTTTATTGTTTGAATTTGCGATTTACTGATAAAAAACCCGTCAACTTTCAAATTTCACTTCTTACCCCAATCGTCCTTCAAGATCTTTGGTGGTCACAAAACCTACTGTAATATTGAACTAACGGTTGTAATGTTTGCCCAATTAATTCACTATTATCATATAACCATTCCACACAGCTAATATACCTTACAATTTTGGCAATTGTAAATTCTTATTATAGTTCCCCTACTTTTTTTGAAGAGTATATTTCACCGAGACGGGTGCCGTGATTTTTGTTCATCAGTAAGCCTGTACTAACTTTTGTTTCAGGCTCATTCAGGTGTTCTGCCGTTGCTGCCACTCGGACTTGCAGCAGGTCTTGAAACACGCCCACTCGGCGCTGGGTGTCCACGGTGTACGGACCGATGACGATTCTGTTAGACTGGCGATGGATGATTCGGTTTGCGTACGTTGATCTGTGACTTGCTATCTTCTTCATCTGAAAGTGCAGAAGACAGCTGTATTAGAAAGTCAGTATATTGATTTTGAACACCCCCACCCCCCACAACGCCGTTCCAACCAGTGCACAACGACTGGTATATCAAAGGGGGCGTGGTATGTGCTCTCCTGTCTGTGGGGTGGTGCATATAAGAGGTCCCTTGCTACTAAAAATTGTAGCGGGTTTCCTTTCTAAGACTATACGTCAATGTGCTCCAGTGGAGTCGTTAAAATAAATATAAAATCCCCAACTTTAAATTTTTTATTAGTGTGGAAAGTAGCTCATAAAGTATAAGCATAAAATTAAGCACGTACGCACGCACACACGCACGCACACACACACGCACGCACACAATGTATTTGCTTACAAAAGGTGAATGGATGGAGGGAAAACGACTATCTTTCTGAGTCTGTTCTTTATTGACTGAAATAAAAGGTATGACTGTCTGTCTGTCTATCTGCCTGTTTGTTTGTCTACCTTCCTTCCTCTCTTTCCCGCTCACACTCTGATTGTCTCGGTCTGTCTGGTTTCTCTCTCTCTCTCTCTCTCTCTCTCTCTCTCTCTCTCTCTCTCTCTCTCTCTCTCTCTCTCTCTCTCTCTCTCTCTCATAATCAATATTTAATATACCGTCATGCTGCTGTCTATCTCGTACAACCCCGTCCCATTCCCTGCGTTGGGCACCGACAGATAGGACACCATGTAGAGACGGTCCGCCCAGGGCATCAGCGCCCCGATCCCGCTTTCCGATCGCGTCGCCTCACTGTCGGCCGTGGCCGTCAGATTGGGGAAGATGCCTGCAACGTTGATGGCCAGGTTCATCGACACGCTCGAGGAATGGTTGCTGGGAGCTGGTGGCTGCTCCGCCAGAGTAACATAGTACTTGGTTCGATTGTACTTCTTACTTTTCTTAGCCCAGTGCCCTTCTGTTATAAATACCAAACATAATGAAATCGTAATGGTGATTAAAATGCTCAGTCTCTGTCCATTCTTTGCGTTCGCCATGGTAGAGCTTACTGATGTTGTCTTTTTTGGTCCGAGGACAACATCAACCGTCTTACTCAACCCAAACTCTCGTATACTGAGACAGTCATGTGATGATAAGCCGATAACCCGTTAAAGTAAATGTCGAGTTAAACTTTAGAATTGGGTGTGGGTAGCAGGGGCGGACCCAGGACATATTTTGCGAGTTGGGGGACTAACGGGGAAAAAAGAATATGGACCAAATCGACAAAAGGGCATCCTAATGAAAAAATAAAAACAAAACAAAAATAAAACAGGGGAAGAAAGGGTTACCTGTATATTTTAAGAGAAACTGGTGCCCTGACGGTGGGCGACTAGTGATGTGATGATCGATTATTCAATCCGTAATCGATTGTCATGGGAAATATAAATTGCAATTGTTCCTTTAGTCTGGATTATGAAATACATGAGCAATCTGGCATTGGGATTTGATTTACTTTCCATATGTAAGTGTATTAGTAATGTGGGTAAAAGTACTCCTACTGGCAGTAGCTAGTGAGAATTTCCCTATTATCTCAGTTAATTGGTAGAGCTCTAGGGTCTCATACATAAGGTCCGTGGTTCGAATCCCCTCTGTGGTAACTGACTTATTTGTTACATTTGGAGCTGAAGTAAGGACTGGCATGGGTGTGTTCCTAACACAAGAATACAATTATAGTCCTGTCAGAATCTGTATCAGTTCATGCAAACCAATTATAACCGATGATCGATGATGAAATGCCAACTAATTCCAAACAATTGTATTTATACATGATATTATGAGAAATATATTGTAACAGAAGAAAGGAATATTGGCTTAGCAACACTTTATCACAATGTGTAATCAGCAGCTATCAGGTGGCTAATGATTACATTATAATAACTGCGACATCTGAAATGAAAGAAGAAAGAAGAAGACATTGTAAGGTCATGATCTCAAGGCACCCCAACCTTGGCATGGCCATATTGCTCTGGGGACAATAAAAAAAAAGAAAAAAGAGAAAAAAAAAAAAAAAGAAACCCGTTGCATAGGTGCTGAAGACAAAATATCAAAACGTAATGATTCTATGTGTTTAAAAAAAAAAAAAAAAATCTCTATTCTTTGAAAGCACTTATTCACTGATGGGCAGCGGAACGTCAGCCCAAACATACCTAAAGAACCACACCACACCACCATTTGTAGCATCGTTACTTCTTGTGCTAAAGAAACAATAAACAAAAATACTGATACTATATGTGTTTTCATAAAATCTCTATTCTATGTCAGTCCCTATTCGCTGATGGACAGCGATGTCAACCCAAACATATTTAAGGCGCCACCACACCATTTGTCGTGTCGTTACTTCTCGCAGCAGATAGTCCGGTTTAGAGATAGTTCCTCATAAACAAAAATAATACAAAATTCTGATATGCTTTTTGAAATCTTTCTTTGATGATGACAAGTAGATTGACATCTGTAGTATTTAAATAACTCATTGGTTTGAAGTTACTTGTTATATTTAGTACAATGTGCAAGTGGTATACTGCTACTTGTATATCAATGACATGAGGTAGTGCTCTGGCATGAGGATGGTTACTTGAAAAGTTTCGTGGTCGACCTATGTGCTTTTTTTGCAAGTTGTCAAGGGAGAGCACCCTCTAAAACTCGTTGTCACATGACCATAACGATATTGTTCTATATTCTTGTCGCATAATATATTCTGACAAAGAAACTGTATTGAACTGCATGGAGTAATCGATGGTGGTGTGCTACCGTAAGCGTATTTTGTACCGTTATCCTAAAGTTATTATTCTTCATAAACAAGGATACTTTTGTCAGGGTTTTTTTCTTCAGAATCAGCATCGTGTGTGGGTTTGCCCTGATTTAAAAATATTAATCTAATACAATCACTCGACCTTTAACCGTTATTGCTTTACCGTAACTTTATCAAAAACTGCGTGTTAGAAATTAATATTAAAAAAACTGTTTGAGACTTTCATCGGCGTTACTTAGTTTGCAGAATATATTAATATAGGATCTTACTGCTACTCCGGTCTGCTTTGCAAGTCGTCGACGCAAATTCCATTTGTCCATAATCCGTGTGTGTGTATATAATAAAAAAAATACTTAGATAAGCACACGTGTACGGAGAAGCATAACACCAAAATCCACTTAGAAAACACAGCCAAACGAAAACAACAAATTAAAACCATCCACCCTCCAAAAAGCTACACCCCCCCCCACCTCCGTCACACAAAAACCAAACAAACAAGGAAACAAACAAAAACAAAACAAACAAACAAACAAGGAAACAAACAAACAACAACAACACAAACACGTTAGACTCCATCTTCGCAAGCCAAGGTACCATTCCGTAGAGTATACTGCTTTAGATCTATACAGACTGGTACCTCAGCTTGCGAAGATGGTTAGACTCCAACTAGCCATTGTTCAAAATATGCTGAGATGTTGTTAAACAACAATATTTCCTTTTTATACCAACCTTCAAGGCAGATTTGCAGTGTTATCTCATGTTAATAAGATTGGATTACTTATTACTGATAGCGTTACTGATCTCTTAATGTGTTGTATTTGCTTCTGATATTATTAACTATACTGTGGATTTTCTCCTCCCTCCCTCCCTCCCTCTCTCTCTCTCTCTCTCTCTCTCTCTCTCTCTCTCTCTCTCTCTCTCTCTCTCTCTCTCTCTCTCTCTCACACACATACACACACACACGCACTCTCTCTCTCTCTCTCTCTCTCTCTCTCTCTCTCTCTCTCTCTCTCTCTCTCTCTCTCTCTCTCTCTCTCTCTCTCTCTCTCTCTCTCTCTCTCACTCATTGCTGAACGAATGCAATTCTGCTATTTGGTATTAATATTGTTTATAACGAGACACACTATGTTCTTCTTTCCATATCCGGAACCCATAAAATAGTTGGCGAACGTTGCTCGCTGTTGCTGAACGCAGGGATGATATCACCACTGTTTTGACAGTTATTGATCAAGTTAAAGTTAGTTTTGTTTAATAACGCCTCCAGAACACATGGTTTATTAATCATCGACTATGTAGTAAATTTGACATATAGTCATAGAGTGGAAACCCACTACATTTTTTCCTTTAGTAGCAAGGGGTCTTTTATATACGCCACCCCACAGACAGAATAGCACATACCGCTGCTTGTAATATACCAGTAGCGCACTAGCTGGAACGAGAAATAGCCCAATGGGCCCACCGACGGGGATCGATCCTAGACCGACAGCGCATCAAGCAAGCGCTTTATACAGTTTAAATTTTGAGTGGGCTCTGTCTTCTTACAGTGTTTATATTTGTCTGACCAATCTTGATAGTGGCAGTCCTCCAACATACAAAGTAAGTAGGATGTTTCATCATGGGAAGACGAAACACATGGCAGTGAGTCATGGAAGCTAACAGGGTGTTGTCTAAGCATTCTTTTGACTCTTGCTAATAGTTTTGTAATTTTTATTACATATACACTATCCACAGACTAGACAGTTCATTACTGCAAACTATGTATTCGATACATTATTGATATGAATGTTGTTAAGCGATTGTCTTGCATTTTAGAGCATTTTTCATGATCTGTATTAGGCCTATTGCGCAGTTAGACATTCGTCTTCTGCATACAGGTCTTATCAGAATATCGTCACCACAATGGGCAGAACATGAACAGATGGTCAGCGCACTTTGCACTGCCGTATTTATAGATAGCGTAATGACAATGATAGTCTGTTAGATAACACCAATATTTATCAGATAAACTCGCTTAAAGCGACTCTAAAGCGACCTCTGGGGTGAGGGTGGTTGGGTGGATTGGGGGAGGGAGACGAATGGTCATAGTGATTTTTGTCATGGCCTACATCCTTAGGGATTGAAATTTTATAACATTGCAGGACTTACAGCTTTCTGTGTGTATCTACCCATTTTGTGATCCTACCCCCATTTCTAGGACAGTTACATTTTTACAGAATTGCTAAAGGGTGACTATATTAAAAATACTGTAAAATATTTGTCATAACATTTAGGAATTGAACACTTGGAGGATTGTGAGTTAATGAATTGAAGAATTCAGATATGTTAACAATATTGAAACACTTTTCTGTAACGTTACAAAATACAATTCACACAGTTTTATTTTTCAGCAGAAATTTAACATAACGTTTAGGTTCAGCACCTCAAATATTCTCTTTAAAGGTTCTAATTACAACACTTGCACAAAGCTCATTTGGCTATCCATTTATTATTTACATCCTATAAATAAAATTTTGTTAAAGGAGTTTCTGTATAATTACACATTTTATAACCCTACCCCTATTTCCTGAACAGCAATATTTCAATGGAATGTTTTAACAGGGACTACATAAAACACATTATAAAATATTTATTATGGTGGGCAAAGCCAAAATAAGGGAATATCAAGTTAGTGGAATATAAATTTCAGAAATAGAAGCAATCGTGTCATTTTTAGAGGATAAGGGTATCACGTAACACTTTTTTACATTACGTAATGCAATTTCCACCATTTCACTTGGAGTTTAGGTTGACATCCTCAAATGTTCTGTTTTAGGGATTTTATTGCGCACAAATCTAGGCTGTGATTGATTTAAAACCCATATTGTTCCTGTATTGTTATCTTTGTAATACAACCATTACAACAAAGGTATTATTGTTTAAAACTGTATATTTGAACAAAGAGTCCATGAAAGATACTAAAAAATCACAACTAGAGTTGCTTGAAAACAAATAACCTCATTTGGAAGCTAGCAAGGCAGACAATTAGAAAAGTTCAGTATGAGTATGAGTACCAGAGACTTTAATATGAACCATCTCCAAGATACCGGCTTACTATCAATACATCTTGTTCAAAGCTAAAGATTGTTGTCACAGGGATCCTATAATACCCGTAACTGAATAAAACACGATTATCCAAATATCTCTTCTAACTGTATATCTATTAGATCTCTCTGTATCGGGCAGTCTAATACCCGAGTGGCCCGGCTCTAGGAGTAATCAGAGATAAGATCTGATATAAATATATATAATATAGCACGTTTAGTTCACTAGAAAACACAACAAAACACAATACACTTTGGAATCTGTATTAACTCTAACGCTGACAAATGTACTTGCCGCAGTAGTTAATTAACAAAAACAATATAATAACAACCCAGAGCTAATCACTTAATTAGTTAATCACTAGGTGTCTAGTTTACACAATATTCTAATCACTTGACCGTGATACAACAGACACACGTGTGGTAATTGAGAAACGCTGCCAGGGGAACTTAATAAAGGAATTACAACTCTATTCCTAACTGGTTAATTTTTAATTAACTCTTAAATACTCATTCAGTAACCTTGTAATACAGAATTAATACTGGTACATATCACAATAAAGACAATAACCTACAGTTTACCTAGGTCCTCTAGGATGACTGGCTAAGCTTTATCTTACCAAATACTCGTATACAAATATTAGAACAGTGAAGCCTACAATTTACTTCGTCAGATTACCGGAGACACTGTCTAAGGAATATTGGTATAATACAGTATTAAAATATTTAAAGTCACATCAGTCACATCAAGGTTATACAACAGAGCAGAAATATATATTTACCAAGTCCTGTCTGAACTAATATAGTTCGTTCTGTTGGACTACGTCCGTTCCCCTGGATACTTCCAATGTTTCTCCCCGATATATCTAAAATCCTCTCTATTTATTAAAAAATCTCAGAGACAGCGAATATCGCCTGGGGGCACAACGCGGTACCTCACCTATCATGTGATATTGCCACAACTCCCAGAGACGGTATTTTTTCTTAGATGGCCAGACTTACTGTCGCCAGTTCGCTAGAAATACCCAGGTCGTAAACCGCACTACCGGAGGTATTACGTAACTACTGGCCACATGGCCTCCACATCTGGTCTTGGTGTGTATTAGGACGCAGCTCTACTCAAACATTCGATACAAAAACGATGAATATGGAACTGCAGATTAATTTGCCGAAGATAAGGAAACTACAATGCACTATCATAATCTGAAAAGACAAATCTTATAACTTACATAACTGTTTATGACATTTTATAAAAATACGTTTGAAGTGTACTTAAAACAACAACAACAACAACAACAACAATAATAATAATAATACAGTGTAAAATTGGCATTGCTCTAGGATTAAAAATAGCAAAAAGAAGATACTTGCAAACAGAACTTACTGTTTTTGACGAAAGAAAATATTTTATTTTTGTGTCATTGTATAAAGAAAAACTGAAAAAAGAGAGAGGATCTTTTGTGAAATTGCTGTGAGATATTTGTTGTTTATTATGTACGAAATCAAAACTAAGGTGTCACGATGTCCCATCGGAAACGTTTCATTTAGAATGTCGTTAAAATACATTGGCAGCGTTTTGGGAATAAAACATTTAAAGTCTTCAAGACTTTAGCTGAATGTTCCGACTTGAATTACATATGAAATGTGTATGGGCGAGAAGCATAGAGTCTTCAGACTTTGATGAGTACGTGGCCTGGTTTTTCAATTAATGGCAGGGGCGGAATTCAGGTCAGTAATACAACATTGATCTGCGGGTTTCTTCTCTTTCTCCATCGAACTAATGTCGAAGTAACCAAATTTCTGACAACAAACAACCGTGGTTTAAAATGTTTTAAATGAGCCGTTAAACAAACATTCCGAGATGCGATGAGTAATTTTTTAGCAGAGAGACCCGAACGCTAGGTTCCACCCCTCCTCATTCCAACAAGTGTTCCAGGAAATCCGTAAAATATAAGTAAACGTATCCATGCTTATAGTCGATAAGAACTAGAGAGGCCTTTTAGCGGTAATGGATTCTAGATCAAATGTTGCAATTTTCAAATCAATTAACCACTTGATACGTGCTTACATCTACTGGAGGTTCAAGCACGTCTCTCTTGGGCACATTCTCTGAATATTCCGGAGGATATGTCCATGTCAGGCAAAACATTTGTGTTGGCATGTACAAATTTTTTCCCTTTCCAGTTAATGGCAGTTGTCGGAGTCCGATGGTCGAATTTCAGGCATCATGCTACCTATACGTACACCAATCAGAAGACTTTGTTAGTGCTATGGTAAGTAACACTGTGTCTTAAAAATGTGTATTTATTTGTTTGTTATTGAAAAACTGTAACTTAATATACACACTGGTGAAGACAGGTTTTCTTACATTTGTTTGGTAAAAGAAAATGAATAGAGAAACCAAGCAATAACATTGAAATAACCGACTTTATTACGAACGTGACAAGAAGTATATATTCAATTTTTAAGTTTGTAATATTCATATTTGTTACAAACGGTCATGGATTTATATATATATATATATATATATATATATATATATATATATATATATATATATATATATATATATAGACACACACACAACTTCTACGTTTGTACTGTATTATTAAAGAAGGCGAGACAAATACTATATTGGATAGCGTAGCACTTTGTTTTTTTGTAGTATGTTTTCACAATCATTCCCGTGCTCATATCCAATTAAATGTCAAGCATGTTGGCCTGATCACGAAATGTTTGGCACAGAAAGACTGCCAAGGACAAAGATACATGGAATAATATGAGAAAGGACACGTTTTGCTGCCGCATTAGTCACTCCTATCGAAGCAAGGACTCTTTTGTGTTTTCTTCTCCACTGAAGGAGTAACGATACGGGTGGCCATGGGTCGCAAAACGATACGCGATACGTATCCCTATACCCACTGGGCTATTTCTCGTTCCAGTCACTGCATCACGTCTAGGTAGACCAAAGACCATGGTAATTGATTTCATGTCTGTGGTATGATGCATATAAAATATCCCTTGCTACTAATGGAAAAAATTTAGCGAGTTTCCTCTCTCAGACTATATGTCAGAATTACCAAATGTTTGACATTCAACAACCGATGATTAATAAATCAATGCACTCTAGTAGTGCTTTCGTTAAAGAAAACAAGATCTCTATCACTATATGTGAAATATACAGGTTTTAGTATCCAGATATAAATTGTCTGGAAATTCCACGTGAGAACGCATGTTTTATGGGCAATTTATATACAGCTCAAATGATGGGGATATTCCTGCAACAAAATGCTATAATTATGATTTCATTCAAACATCTTTGCAATTTGTATTATTATTATTATTATTATTTTTTTTAACAAATTTGTTAAAACACATATCGCGATACTGCTTCACCAAATCGATGAATCGCATCATGGACCTCATATTGCGAGACCATACAGTATTGTAATATCACCACAACTTCATTCTCCAGAGAAAAAACATCACAAACCATTGCCTCTGATAAGTTTGTCGTGATATCTACAGCACTTTGTTCTCAGGCAGTCAGTCACACATCCAGGTGCAAAAATGTCCCAAGCCACACCTAATAAATTGATAAACTATTTTCTTCGTTCTGTTGTTCTGTAGGAAGTTTGTCGAGAATTTGATGGGTACCTCGTGGAAATACAAAGTTCAGCAGAGGACACATTTCTTGTATCGCTTATTAACAACGTAACAGCCCCAGGTAAGGATAACTTACGTAAACATCAGTGGCGGATCCAAGACGGGGGTGGCAGGGGGTACGTGTACAACATGCGCTACAATTTGATGGCCTAACTTATTAAGTTGAATCCCCCTAAGATCCTTAGTTGGTTTTTCCTACGACTATATGTCGAAACTATCACATGTTTGACATCCAATAGCCGATAATTAATAAATCAATGTGCTCTAGTAGAGTCGTAAAACAAAAACAAAGTTTAAGTTTAACCTAGTCTAAAATAACTGTAATCCGTCCCATCATTCTGTAAACATGCTTATTTGTAACTAATTTCAGTTTTGTGTGACGTAAAGAGAAAAGCAAAAGGTTTTTAGAAATAACAAAAATATACTATTTATGTGTTTACTTTACAAATCAATCGGCTCAGACGTAAATAACTTGTAATAAATTCCATAGTATAAAAAAGGTGTTCCCTGTGGGACGGACTATAGAAATGGTCTTCTACAGCGAGACAAAAAGGGCACGTATAAATAAAAAAAGGGCACTATTCTCTTTAGGGAATAGGAACAACTGTCTGCCCCCTCCCCTAGGTACAAGAAACGTTCCCACGTCTACAATATCTAGATAATATACAAACTGAATTTGTTTCTGTTAAAGGGCCAGTCTGAAAGTTGCATAATGACCATTTTTATTTTCGTAAAATGTAAAAATTATATCTTGAAAAAATCCACAAAACAAAACAAAAACAACAGCAACAACAAAGATAACCCACAGAAACAACAACAACAACAAAACAATTCCCTCAAATAGAAAAAAAAAAAAAATGCCCCCTACACCAATAAACCCCCACCAAAAACAAAATAATCAAATATCTTTAAATCAATGCCCAACCTATGCTGGATATCGCCGTGTTATATAGTAAAACACACATAGAATTCTGTCAAATCGGTGTGTAAGAAACCTATTTACCAGATTAAATCAGTGCCCAACATATGTTGGATATCGGCGTGTTGTATCATAAATCGCACACAGTATTATTTCAAATAGGTGTATAGGAGACAATCGTCTGTGTTAAATGAGTTAAACCAAATGCAGGATCTAACACTGACGTATATCTTTAAATAAATGCCCAACATATGTTGAATTTGATCAATCGCTCGCAGAATGCTTTCAAATGAGTGTATAAGAGATAATAGTCTATGTTAAATGAGTTACATCAAATGCAGGATCTAACACTGACGTATATCTTTAAATAAATGTCCAACATATGTTGGATATCGGCGTGTCATATTATAAACCGCACACAGCATTCTTACAAATGGGTGTATAAGAGACAATCGACTGTGTTAAGTGAGTTACATCAAATACAGGATCTAACCCTGACATGTATCTATAAATAAATGCCCAACATATGTTGAATATTGGAATGTTATATCATAAATCGCGCACATTATTATGAATTTCATCAAATGCAGGATCTAACCCTGACGTATATCTTTAAATAAATTTCCAGCATACGTTGGATATCAGCATGTTATATCATAAAATGCACACGGTATTCTTTCAATGAGTGCATAACAGACAAGCATCTGTGTTAAGTGAATTTCATCAAATGCAGGATCTAACCCCGACGTATGGACGGGCGGTAACGACATGTTCAGTGAGGGTCATTGGACGTGGTTGAATAGCGGAATCAAGTTCACCTACACGAACTGGTATCCAGGCAATCCGTCCAACTCGTGGGGTCAAGAGAACTGCATGCAGTTGCACTTTTTTGGAGGAGTCTACAAATGGAATGACAGAGACTGCCTCCACAAGACGTATTTCATCTGCGAGTCAGAGTATGTAGTTCTGTGTTATGATGCATAACAAATAGGGAAATACGTAATAGGTCTGCCTAGGCTAATACCAAGTTAGAATAATTATAACCTTAGTTTTGGCGTGTCCATCTTAATGAATATTTTAAAACGTTTTCTCTGTTAACAATTGCTGTTAAATATTGCTTTGGTGGAAAAGTGGTGGTAGTGTTAACAAAAGGATAGTTACATACACACACACACACACAGACACATACACAGAGAGAGAGAGAGAGAGAGAGAGAGAGAGAGAGAGAGAGAGAGAGAGAGAGAGAGAGAGAGAGAGAGAGAGAGAGAGAGAGAGAGAGAGAGAGAGATGTTAATATATAGGATGTGAATATTAATTGGCTGTCCAAGTAAACGCCTGTTGCAATAAGAACCTTAAAACGAATATTGGTGGCTGTGACCATAGACTTTATGTTAAATGTTTACTGAAAAATAAAATAGTGCCAATGGTGTCTTGTAACGTTACAGAAGAAGTGTTATGTGAAACTTTAATCATGGAAGGATTAAACTATTTTTGACATATCTGAATTGTCTGATCTATTAACTCATAAACCTCAGGTGTTTGTAATAGTCGTGGTATTGGTATTGGCAGTGGTGGTGGTGGTGGCCTTTGATATACCAGTCGTGGCACACTCCAGACCGTGGTGGTGGTGGTGGTGGTGGTGGCAGTGGTAGTGGTAGTGGTGGCAGTGGTAGTGGTAGTGGGAGTGGTAGTGGTAGTAGTAGTAATAGTAGTAGTAAATGTCAAGTATTTTTTAGACCAGTCTGTGAGGTTTGCGTCTCTCTAGTTTGGTGACATGACTCCTCATTCACTAATAATTCTTCGTTTCAGATCCAGCACTGATCCAGGAGTGATCGGATGACGACTTCCAGGAAGCGAACTGTAGAAATAGAGCTCAGTCAATAAATACGTGGTGATGATATTGTGCAACCATATCGTTTGTCTTCTGTCCAGTGGATTCTGGGGTTAACCACAGATGTTTAGTTAACGCCAGTTGGTAGAACATTTGAATGCCGGTAACTTCGGACTTCGGCAATCTCGGCCTGGTAATCTCGGTCCCATTACCTCGACACTACTAAATCACAAACCAAGACACCCTCGGTATCTAGAGTAATTCAGAATGGATTTCTTTCAGAGCCATTTAAACTAGAAAAGGGGCTGTAGACAAGGCGACCCTTTGTCTCCTTATATATTTATTTTATGTGCTGAAATCCTCGCTATCATAGTAAAAAACTCCAATAATATAAAAGGTATCACTATAGATGGTGAAAAATATTTAATATCGCAGTATGCAGACGACACAAGTTTTATTTTAGACGGCTGTCCTGAGTCCCTGCAGGGTGTTCTACCTATCCTAGATTATTATGCACAAATATCTGGCCTAAAAATTAACTACACCAAATCAAAAGCTATACTCTTCAAAAAAAGAAACGCAAAAGGGTACAAATGGGTTATAACTCCGATTTTATGTTTCCTACCGGTTCATGCTTTGTGAATATAAGGTCATTGCATGTCCCAAACACATTCCCACGGTTACATTCGATAAAACGCAGCTACTGTACAATAAAGTTCCAAAATGTGAATATTCGCAAAAACGCAGCCACGTGCAAACCATGTCACCACTGCACGTGCGTTGTCTGCACGTGCAACATGAACACCGACAGTATAAAAGTGCAGGGTGTTCGCTTGCCTGGCCTCTGTATCTGGCCGACAGTTGACAATCCAGGACATGCCACGTCTCAGTGAACCGCAGAGAAACAATGTCATCGGCCGACTAGACGCAGGCGAATCCAGAACGGCCGTTGCCAGGGCATTCCATGTGTCCCCAAGCACCATCTCCAGACTGTGGGACCGTTACCAGCAACATGGATCAACACGTGACCTCCCTAGATCCGGTCGACCACGGGTCACTACCCCCGGGCAGGACCGCTACATCCGGGTACGCCACCTTCGGGAACGATTGACTACTGCCACCTCCACAGCCGCAGCAATACCAGGTTTGCGCAGGATATCCGACCAGACCGTACGGAACCGCCTACGTGAGGTAGGAATTCGTGCCAGACGTCCAGTTCGAGGTGTCATCTTAACACCACAACACCGTCGACTCCGACTGCAGTGGTGCCAGATTCATCGACAATGGCCTCAACTGCGATGGAGACAGGTGTGGTTCAGTGACGAGTCCCGATTTCTGCTCCGACGTCATGATGGAAGATGTCGCGTGTATAGGCGTCGTGGTGAACGTTATGCGGCAAACTGCGTGCAGGAAGTGGACAGATTCGGCGGGGGTAGTGTCATGGTGTGGGCAGCCATCTCACACACTGACAGAACTGACCTGGTCCACGTGCAGGGCAACCTGAATGCACAGGGCTACATTGACCAGATCCTCCGGCCACACATCGTTCCAGTTATGGCCAACGCCAACGCAGTGTTCCAACATGACAACGCCAGGCCTCACACAGCACGTCTCACAACGGCTTTCCTACAGAACAACAACATTAATGTCCTTCCTTGGCCATCGATATCACCGGATTTGAACCCAATTGAGCATCTATGGGACGAGTTGGACCGACGCCTCCGACAGCGACAACCACAGCCCCAGACCCTGCCCGAGCTGGCAGCAGCCTTGCAGGCCGAGTGGGCCACCATCCCCCGGGACGTCATCCGTACTCTGGTTGCTTCAATGGGCAGGCGGTGCCAGGCAGTTGTCAACACACGCGGAGGCCACACCCGGTATTGACTCCAGATGACCTTGACCTTGGTGGTGTGTCCTATCACTTACTCACAATGGACTAGAGTGAATTGTGAACAATCCTGCAACATTTGGTAATTATCGGACTCACCATTCAATAATTAAATCAATTCTCCAAATGTTACGACAATGTGGTTTTGCGTTTCTTCTTTTGAAGAGTATATTTGGATAGGTAGCAAGAAATTTTCAAATGAAGTTTACCATCACACTCGATGGAAACTAGAATGGGACAGTACACAGTTTAACCTTCTCGGTATTAACTTTTCCATTAACCTAGAAGAAATTATTGATTTAAATTATAATCCCAAGATTATCGAAATACAAAAGTTAATGAAGCTATGGTCTATCAGAAAACTTACTGTTTTAGGAAGAATTACAGTCCTGAAAACGTTAATAGTTCCTAAACTAACATACCTACTGAAAACATTACCAAATCCAAGCGAACGTTTGCTAAAACATATAAATACATTATTTTTCCAATTTATTTGAAATAGCGGCCGTGAACAACTTAAAAGAAAGTTAATAACGCAAGACTATAAAAATGGTGGCATCAAAATGATAAACATAAATAATTTTATGACCGCTTTGAAAAGTTCGTGGATCCGACGGATATTTTTAAATAACCCAAAATGGACCATTTTGTTGGAAGCTTCTACAAATATATCAACACGTGATTTAATTATATATGGTGACCATTTTCTATACTGTAAAAAAAGTTCAATAAAAAATACATTTTGGAGAGACACATTGGTTAGTTGGTTAAGGATACAAGAAAAACAAATTCCAGTAAACGTAGATGATATTCTCCAGATCAATATTTGGTTCAACAGTAAAATATGTATAGATAAAAAAGCCATTTATACTAAAACGATATATCTCAAAAGGTATTATCTTTATTAACGATTTGTTGAAAGAACAAGGAGACTTTCTAACATATGAACAGTTCATAGAGAAATACGACATAATTACCAATTTTCTGGAATATGCTTCATTGGTCAGTGCTATAAAATCATTCATTTACAACCTAGATAATTTAAATGATGACGTTTTTATAGCATTACAAAATCCTGTTCTTCCATATAACTTAAAGGTTTTGTTCAAAGATCCAAAAGGTTGCAAACATATATATGATTTACTGAACACTCAAACCACCATTCCAAAATCACAAATAAAATATTTTAAGGAAGGATATATCTATGATATATATGATTGGGAAAAAATATTACATTCTACCCTTTAGATCTGTCAAAAGCACAACATTATCTTGGTTTCAGTATAAAATCATACACCGAATTCTTACAACTAACAAATTTTTAAATATGATTAATTATATTGATTCCAGTGCCTGTAGTTTTTGCAACAAATCACCTGAAACCATACAACACCTTCTATTTGAATGTAGTTTAGTACATTCTCTGTGGGAAGCAATAGAAGAATGGATAAGAAATGAAACTGGAATTAATATCACTCTAAGCAGAGACATAGTTATGTGATTTTGTAAATTGGCTGACTATCAACATAAAATATTATATTTACAGTATGAAAATACAAAAAAGAAATTTACATGTCAATGCCGCGAAAAATATTCTACAAAATAATTTTTAAATAGAAAAATATATTTATTACAAAAATTGCAACTATGAAGCATTTCATAAGCAATGGACACCCTATAAAACACTCTTTGAAAGAATGTTTTAATTAAAAATAATGCTTTTACAGTTCACTTGGAAATAGAGTACTAATTAAAATGTCATTCTCTAATACTCTCTCAATATCCCCACAACTTCTTTATACTTATCTACTGCTGTTGCACTCTCTCTCTCTCTCTCTCTCTCTCTCTCTCTCTCTCTCTCTCTCTCTCTCTCTCTCTCTCTCTCTCTCTCTCTCTCTCTCTCTCTCTCTCTCTCTCTGTCTCTCTCCCTTTCCGTCTTATAAATACCACAGAAAGCATTAACATATTTAAATAGCATATATTGTTTAGATACTATTGTTTAAATATGTACTTTGTAAGGCAGTGACAACGGCTCCCCAACCTGTTCACTGTCTATGTTCTGGGGGCAATAAATCTTTAAAAAAAAAAGACCAAAAAAAGACACCCTTTCTTTACCCCTTAAAACAAATAGTGGAAACTGTCAATAAATTTAGCATTGTGTTCATCCTTTCAAAAACAACAACAACAACAACAACAAAAAACAACAACAACAACAACAACAAAACAACAACCAATAAAAACAATTTTAAAAACTACCCCCCTCCTAAAAAAACCCAACTCCCCTAACAACAACAACAAACCCAATCCAATGTAAACAAATATCAGTACCGCAGCAGACATTTCCACAACACAAAACAAACGTTGAAGTAATGATAGCATCGTTGCAGCAACATGACCACGATACGTTTTATTTCACAATTAAACATAGAATAACAATTTCAAAATGTCTCACATGTGTTTTTCAAATCTACATGAATCCCGTAGACATAAAAAAGTATATCTGAAAATATTGGCCAGAAAATCAACAGGGAAAAATACACATTCTGGTGTATTCGTGAAAAATGTATTGAACGAATTGGTTTAGAGTAATCAAACATGTAATTTAGTCATTATGTCAAGACAAATGAAACACGTTTTGAGCAATCACGTTTAGGAAAAATCCCAAGAGCAATAAACAAGTTTTTTTTTTCAATCTGGTCTATAGAATTGATAGAATGTTTTCTTTTTTTTAATACGATTTTTACGTCAACGACTAATGTGTGGAAATCATATTTTCACGAATTGCGAAGCAATGAGTGAAAATATGGTTTTCACACATCACGAGTTGACATAAAAATCGTATTAAAACACACACACCATGAAATGGTCTATTTATTATATACATCTTTCCAATATTTTGACAATATATTTCGCTTTTTCTTAATATCTTTCACTTATGCTATCGAAAACACGTAACGCCATGGTATATTTCTTCCCATAGCAGTGTTCCAGAAAATTCACTTGCCCATAGACTTTTTAAAAGAAATTTGAATAAAAATTATCTTTATTTAAGTTTAAAAAATTAAATTAACACTTATTTAATAATACTGCTGTGCAAACATACCTGACAAATTGATCCTCAAAAAAAAAAAAAAAACCCCACAAAAGCGAGACAAAGGGAGATAATTTAACCATGAACTTAAAAAATAAGTAAATACGGTTTCTATAGTTTCACTGTAGGTAAAATACAGTGAAAATATGACTTTCATCGGCTATTGTTTCTGTAGATCTATATATTACATTGCTATGTATATAATAAAAACAAACATTACACAATCTGGTTAAGAGAAATGATTTTTTTTAATGACATTAAACGATATAAGTAGAAAAATATTATTCTTGGAATTGTAAAAATATTAGAAGGATCAAAAACACGTTTAATATACAGCCACTAATATTATATGCAACTACAATCGTTAAAAAGGCTCTGTTAGTCGATAACATATTAAACGTTTCAGCAAACTAAGCGTTACATAAGAAAAATAAATTTATAATACAATCAATAGAAAGAAAGAAATGTTTTATTTAACGACGCACTCAACACATTTTATTTACGGTTATATGGCGTCAGACATATGGTTAAGGACCACACAGATTTTGAGAGGAAACCCGCTGTCGCCACTACATGGGCTACTCTTTCCGATTAGCAGCAAGGGATCTTTTATTTGCGCTTCCCACAGGCAGGATAGCACAAACCATGGCCTTTGTTGAACCAGTTATGGATCACTGGTCGGTGCAAGTGGTTTACACCTACCCATTGAGCCTTGCGGAGCACTCACTCAGGATTTGGAGTCGGTATCTGGATTAAAAATCCCATGCCTCGACTGGGATCCGAACCCAGTACCTACCAGCCTGTAGACCGATGGCCTAACCACGACGCCACCGAGGCCGGTCGACCAATATAAGTTTGTGGTATAAATGTCTTTTGTGTTTCAAATTTGTCATTTGCAGTGAGTGGGGGTCTGTGTTTGGTCTTCGTTTCCTACCCTGTGACGTAGCCCAGTGGTAAAGCGTTCGCTTGATGCGCGGACGGTCTAGGATCATAACATGACCACACCCAAATAGCCATACTGTTGACTCCACAATTTAAAATATCAATACAACAAACTTTTATTTTTTCTGATATGTTTGTCGTGATATCTACAGCACTTTGTTCTCAGGCAGTCAGTCACACATACAGGTGCAAAAATGTCCCAAGCGACACCTAATAAACTGATACATTTTTTTTTTCGTTCTGTTGTTCTGTAGGAAGTTTGTCGAGAATTTGATGGGTACCTCGTGGAAATACAAAGTGCAGCAGAGGACACATTTCTTCTATCGCTTATTAACAACATAACAGCCCCCAGGTAAGAATAACTTACGTAAACATCAGTGGCGGATCCAACACGTGCTACAATTTGACGGCCTAACTTATTAAACTGAATCCCCCTTTCTCAAAATATGATATCGTCCCTGAACACATACATTTTCTTTACACGTACTGTGACGGAACATGCTCTTATCTTTTCGCCTGTGGCGATGTTAATTGTTTTAGAGGGCCGTGTGCAGCTTGGTTACGTAATACCCCCGCGCGACGGTGGTCGAGCTGTTCCCAATATGCACTTAGACCACGTGTGGAGGCCATGTGGCCACTGGTTACGTAATACCTCCGCGCGACCATGGTATCTCTAGCGAACTAGGCGACGACCAGTCTAGGCTTCTAAGAAAATATACCGACTCTGGGAGTTGTGGAAATATCACATGATAGGTGAGGTACCGCGTTGTGCCCCCAGGCGATATTCGCTGTCTCTGAGATTTTTGAATAAATAGATAGGGTTTTAGATATATCGAGGAGAAACATTGGAAGTATCCTGGGGAACGGACGTCGTCCACTGAACGAAATATATAAGTTCAGTCCGGACTTGGTAAATATATTTTTCTGCTCTGTTGTATAACCTTGATGTGATTGATATGACTTTAAATATGTTAATACTGTATTATACCAATATTATTTAGACAGTGTTTCCGGTAATCTGACCAAGTAAATTGTAGGCTTCACTGTCTAATATTTTATACGAGTATTTGGTAATATAAAGCTTAGCCGGTCATCCTAGAGGACCTAGGTAAACTGTAGGTTATTGTCTTTATTGTGATAGGTACCAGTATTAATTCTGTATTACAAGGTTACTGAATGAGTAGTTAAAGGTTAATTAAAAATTAACCAGTTAGGAATAGAGTTGTAATTCCTTTATTTATTAAGTTCCCCTGGCAGCGTTTCTCAATTATCACACGTGTGCGTGTTGTATCACGGTGAAGTGATTAGAATATTGTGTAAACTAGACACCTAGTGATTAACTAATTAAGTGATTAGTTCTGGGTTGTTATTATTTGATGTTGTTAATTAACTACTGCGGCAAGTACATTTGTCAGCGTAGTGTTAATACAGATTCCAAAGTGTATTGTGTTTTGTTGTGTTTTCTAGTGAACTAAACGTACTATATATATAAATATTTATATAAGATCGTATCTCTGATTATACCTAGAGCCGAGCCACTCGGGTATTGGACTGCCCGATACAGAGAGATCTAATAGTTATACAATTAGGAGAGATATTTGGATAATCGTGTTTTATTCAGTTACGGGTATTATAGGATCCCCGTGACACGTACAGACATTTTTTTTGCTTGTACGTACGTTTTCTTAACATGTTCATCTAGTTGCAATATTAAAAAAAAAAACCTAAAGGGATCGCCTGAGGTGCTTGGGTTGAAGGATCGAACCCCCTCGATGGACGCATTCTCTGTTTTTGTTATTATTTCCGTCCCAACAAATTCCCCACGGTAGACATATCAAAGGCCGTGGTATGTGCTGTCCTGTCTGTGGGAAAATACATTAAAAAAATCCTTAGTTGGTTTTCCCTACGACTATATGTCAAAACTATCACATGTTTGACATCCAATAGTCGATGATTAATAAATCAATGTGCTCTAGTAGTGTTGTAAAACAAAAACAAAGTTTAAGTTTAACCTAGTCCAAAATAACTAATTTCAGTTTGGTTTGACGTAAAAAGAAAAGCAAAGGGTTTTTAGAAATAACAAAAATATACTATTTGTGTGTCTAATTTACAAATCAATCGGCTCAGACATAAATAACTTGTAATAAATTCCATAGTATGAAAAAGGTGTTCCCTGTGGGATGGACTATAGAAATGGTCTTCTACAGCGAGACAAAAAGGGCACACATAAATAAAAAAGGGCACCATTCTCTTTAGGGAATAGGAACAACTGTCTTCTGTGCTCTCACCTAGGTACAAGAAACGTTCCCACGGCGTGTAATATTATAAATCGCACACAGTATCCTTTCAAATTGGTGTATAAGAGACCATCGTCTGTGTTGAATGAGGTAAACCAAATACAGGATCTAATCCTGACGTATATCTTTCAAGGGGCAGGACTTAGCCCAGTGGTACAGCGCTCGCTTAATGTGCGGTCGGTGTGAGATCGATCCCCGTCGGTGGCCCCATTGCGCTATTTCTCGTTCCTGCCAGTGCACCGCGACTGGTATTTCAAAGGCCGTGGTATGTACTACCCTGTCTGTGGGATGGTGCATATGAAAGATCCCTTGCTGCTAATCGAAAAGAGTAGGCCATGAACTGGCGACAGCGGGTTTCTTCTCTCCATATCTGTACGGTCCTTAGCCATATCTCTGACGCCATATAACCGTAAATAAAATGTGTTCAGTACGTCGTTAAATAAAACATTTTTCTTTCTTTATATCTTTCAATCAATACCCATCATATGTTGAATCTCATCAATCGTTCGTAGAATGCTTTTAAATGAGTGTCTAAGAGATAATAGTCTATGTTAAATGAGTTACATCAAATGCAGGATCTAACACTGACGTATATCTTTAAATTCATGTCCAACTTATGTTGGATATCGGTGTGTTATATTATAAATTGCACACAGTATTCTTACAAATGGGTGTATAAGGGACAATCGACTGTTAAGTGAATTACATCAAATGCATGATCTAACCCTGACGTATATCTTTAAATAAATGCCCAACATATGTTGAATATTGGAATGTTATATCATAAATAGCGCACGATATTATGAATTTCATCAAGTGCAGGATCTAACCCTGACGTATATCTTTAAATAAATGTCCAACATATGTTGAATATTGGAATGTTATATCATAAATTGCGCACATTATTATGAATTTCATCAAATGCAGGATCTAACCCCGACGTATGGACGGGCGGTAACGACATGTTCAGTGAGGGTCATTGGACGTGGTTGAATAGCGGAATCAAGTTCACCTACACGAACTGGCATCCAGGCAACCCGTCCAACTCGTGGGGTCAAGAGAACTGCATGCAGTTGCACCTTTCTGGAGGAGTCTACAAATGGAACGACAGAGACTGCCTCCACAAGACGTATTTCATCTGCGAGTCAGAGTATGTAGATCTGTGTTATGACGCATAACAAATAGGGAAATACGTAATAGGTCTGCTTAGGCTAATACCCAGTTAGAATTGTAACCTTAGTTTTGGCGTGTCCATCTTAATGAATATTTTATAACATTTTCTCTGTTAACAATACCTTTGAAATATTGCTTTTGAGGAAAAGTGGTGGTAGGGTTAATACAAGGGGAGTTACACACACACACACACACACACAGAGGAGACAGACACAGAGAGAGAGAGAGAGAGAGAGAGAGAGAGAGAGAGAGAGAGAGAGAGAGAGAGAGAGAGAGAGAGAGAGAGAGAGAGAGAGATATGATATATAGGACATGAATATATAGGACGTTGAATATTAAGTTGAAACGAATATTTGTGGCAACCATAGACTTTACCTTAAATGTTAACTAAAAAATAAAATAGTGCCAATGGTGTCTTGTAACGTTACAGAAGAAGTGCTATGTGAAACTTTAATCATGGAAGGATTAAACTATTTTTAACATATCTGAATTGTCTGAACTATTAACTCATAAACCTCATGTGGTGGTAATAGTCGTGGTATTGGTATTGGCAGTAGTGGTGGTGGTGGCCTGTGATATACCAGTCGTGGTACACTCCAAACCGTGGTGGTGGTAGTGGTGGTGGTAGTAGTAGTGATGGGTAGTAGTAGTAGTAGTAGTAGTAGTAGTAGTAGTAGTAGTAGTAATAATATTAGTAGCAGTAGTAGTAAATGTCAAGTATTTTTAGACCAGTCTGTGAGGTTTGCGTCTCTCTAGTTTGGTGACATGACTCCTCATTCACTAATAATTCTTCGTTTCAGATCCAGCACTGATCCAGGAGTGATCGGATGACGACTTCCAGGAAGCGAATTGTAGAAACAGAACTCAGTCAATAAATACGTGGTGATGATATTGTGCAACCACATCGTTTGTCTTCTGTCCAGTGGATTCTAGGGTTAACCACAGATGTTTAGTTAACGCCAGTTGGTAGAACATTGAATGCCGGTAACTTCGGACTTCGGGAATCTCGGCCTGGTAATCTCGGTCCCATTACCTCGACACTACTAAATCACAAACCAAGACACCCATTCTTTACCCCTTAAAACAAATAGTGGAAACTGTCAATAAATTTAGCATTGTGTTCATCCTTTTAAAAAAACCCAACAACAGCAACAACAAAAAACAACAACAACACAACCCAACCCAATGTAAACAAATACCAGTACCGCAGCAGACATTTCCACAACACAAAACAAACGTTGAAGTAATGATAGCATCGTTGCGGCAACATGACCACGAGACGTTTATTTCACAATTAAATATAGAATAACGATTTCAAAATGTCTCACATTTGTTTTTCAAATCTACACGAATCCCGTAGACATAAAGAAGTATATCTGAAAATATTGGCCAGAAAATCAGCAGGGAAAAATACACATTCTGGTGTATTCATGAAACATGTACTGAACGAATTGTTTTAGAGTAATCATACATGTAATTTAGTCATTATGTCAAGACAAATGAAACACGTTTTGAGCAATCACGTTTAGGAAAATATGGTTTTCACACATCACGAGTTGACATAAAAATCGTTTTAAAAACACACACCATGAAATGGTCTATTTATTATATACATCTTTCCAATATTTTGACAATATATTTCGCTTTTTCTTAATATCTTTCGCTTATCCTATCGAAAACATGTAACGCCATGGTATATTTCTTCCCATGGCAGTGTTCCAGAAAATTCATTTATTTAATAATACTGCTATACCTGACAAATTGATCCTCCAAAAAAAACAAAAAAACACCCCCACAAAAGCGAGACAAAGGGAGATAATTTAATCATGAACTTAAAAAATAAGTAAATACGGTTTCTATAGTTTCACTGTAGGTAAAATACAGTGAAAATATGACTTTCATCGGATATCACTTTTATTGTTTCTGTAGATCTATATATTACATTGCTATGTATATAATAAAAACAAACATTACACAATCTGGTTAAGAGAAATGATTTTTTTAATAGCATCAATCGATATAAGTAGAAAAATATTATTCTTGGAATCGACCAATATAAAAAGAAAAACATGTTTTATGTAACGACGCATTCAACTCATTTTATTTACGGTTATATGACGTCAGACATATGGTTAAGGACCACACATATTTTGAGAGGAAACCCGCTGTCGCCACTACAAGGGCTACCCTTTCCGATTAGCGGCATGGGATCTTTTATTTGCGCTTCCCACAGGCAGAATAGCACAAACCATGGCCTTTGTTGAACCAGTTATGGATCACTGGTCGGTGCAAGTGGTTTACACCTACCCATTGAGCCTTGCGGAGCACAAACTCGGGTTTTGGAGTCGGTATCTGGATTTAAAATCCGATGCCTCGACTGGGATCCGAACCCAGTACCTACCAGCCTGTAGACCGATGGCCTAACCACGACGCCACCGAGGCCGGTCGACCAATATAAGTTTGTGGTATAAATGTCTTTTGTGTTTCAAATTTGTCATTTGCAGTGAGTTGGGGTCTGTGTTTGATCTTCGTTTCCTACCCTGTGTAGGGGATGGGATGTAGCCCAGCGTTAAAGCGTTCGCTTGATGCACAGACGGTCTAGGATCATAACATGACCACACCCAAATAGGCATACTGTTGAGTCCACAACTTAAAATATCAAAACAACAAACTTTTATTATATTAAAGTTTATATATTTATGAATTGCTTTAATACACTGGTATGTGATCCAGCTGTATATTAATGTTTCCTAAAATTTAATATTAATGCAATACTACATTCTTAATTATGTTGAACTAATCCAGAGTGACATGACAGCGTGCGTTATATTCCCTGCTGAAGATAATAGATAGAGCTCTATGTCTTCTGAAACTAAAGGCTACCACGTGTTAGCACTTTAATATTTTTCAATCACCACTTAACCTAATACAGCTTGGGACAACACTGATAGACTGGAGGTGGCTCTCACTGTTGGAGGAAATGTTTGAAATTTTATGTTTCTGGTGCATGTGTTGGATCACAGCCACTGGTAATGGATGATACCAATGATAAAACAAAACCACAACCATTTAGCTAAAATTGCTTGAAAACAAATAACCTCATTTGGAGGCTAGCAAGGCAGACAATTAGAAAAGTTTGACCAAATCCAGTATGAGTACCAGAGACTTTAATATGAACCATCTCCATGATACCTGCTTACCATCAATACATCTTGTTCAAAGCTGAAGATTGTATTTAAAATTGTGAACCAGAGCGTATCAGAATACAACTACCATTACAAGACATTGCCGTACTGATGAATCAAACAGTTTGCAAAGGGATAACGACAGCTATGCCATTATTATCTTAAGAATGGAAATATGAAATAAGTGATTTAATGGAAGTAAAGGGCTAAGAATATGCATAATTGTAATAAAAGCGGTAACGAAGATTTGGTAGCGCTTTCAGAGCCATATGATAGCACTAGCGGTAAGGGTACCACTCTGAATTCTAGGGTGTTTTTTTCTTGTCGGTATCAGATAAAATGGACCATACAATAGTACACACTGCCCTCTCTAAACTCGCCTAAACTGACTGCACTGGCACGGCACATACCAGTTAATATGATCAACTGCAAACAGCATTAGACGTGATAAAGCACAGTAACAAAAGGAACGAACAGATGGTTTCCTTTTATATGATATTTATTGTTTCTTGGAGACTTAGTTTGTTACTTAGTGTTAAACTTGTGTGTTCGGCTGTGTGTACGTGTGTGTGTGTGTGTATATACATTTATATGTGTTTTTGTTTTTGTTTGCTGTGTCCGTGGCACTATTTCAAAGCTTATTTTAGACAAAGAAGCACAATTCTGGAACACCTTAACATTTGTATTTTGTTATCAGGAAGTCAGGTCAAGTCAGTATTTAATACAGTTCGCCTGTGAGACGTCACAGACAGTCAGCATGGGATCTACCTGGATTTTAATCGCTTGTTCCTTGGCCTTTCTTGTTCTACCTGGCAGTAGGTATAATTACATTGTTTGAAAACAAAACATTAGAAATTTCCCATTTAATGACTGCGAGAGAATAACGTCGTTTCATATTTTGACTTCGTGAAGAATAAATATCACATACTATTTTATCTTATCGTAATGTCTTGTAGGTTATATTTGACGGATAGTATGTGGAAGTTAATGAAATTGCTGTAAGATATTTGTTAATTACTATCTACGAAAACGTTATGACCAAGTTTGTAAATTAGTGTCATTAGAAATAACTTGATTTAGAATGTCATTAAAAATAACGGCAAGGCCTTGGGTTATAACGTTAGCTGAATGTCCGGACGTTAATTACATATGGTATTTGTATGGGCAAGAAGCCTCGAGTCCAGACTTTAAAAAACATGTGGCCTGTATTTTTTTTTCAATTAATGGCAGAGCAGGGTTCAGGTCAATAATACAACATTCATCTGTGGATTTGTTCTCTTTCTTCATCGACCTAATGTCGAAGTAACCAAATTTCGGACACCAAACAACCGTGGTTTAAAATGTTAAGCAAACTTTCCGAGATGCGTAAAATCAAAATCATCTTCAGAAGAGACCGGAACGCTAGGTCCCACCCACCCCTCCTCGTTCCAACAAGTGTTCCAGGAAATCCGTAAAATGTGCTATTATAATCTGTGAGTAAGTAAATGTATCCATGCTTATAGTCGATAAGAACTAGAGAGGCCTTTTAGTGGTAATGGATTCTAGATCAAATGTTGCAATTTTCAAATCAATTAACCACTTGATACATCTACTGGAGGTTCAAGCACGTATCTCTTGGGAATATTCTCCGAATTTCCTGAAGGATGTGTCCATGTCAAGCAAAACAGTTCAAAATTTCCGAAAATAATTGTGTTGGCATGTACAGCAACATTTCTTCCCTTTCCAGTTAATGGCAGTTGTCGAAGTCCGATGGTCGAATTTCAAGCATCATGCTACCTATACGTACACCAACCAGAAGACTTTGTTAGTGCTATGGTGAGTAACACTGTCTTAAAAATGTTAAAACACATATCGCGATACAGCTTGCCCGAATCGATGAATCGACACATGGACGTCTAATCGCGAGACCATACAGTATTGTAATATCACCACAACTTCATTCTCCAGACCGGCCTCGGTGGCGTCGTTGTTAGGCCATCGGTCTACAGGCTGGTAGGTACTGGGTTCGGATCCCAGTCGAGGCATGGGATTTTTAATCCAGATACCGAATCCAAACCCTGAGTGAGTGCTCCGCAAGGCTCAATGGGTAGGTGTAAACCACTTGCGCCGACCAGTGATCCATAACTGGTTCAACAAAGGCCATGGTTTGTGCTATCCTGCCTGTGGGAAGCGCAAATAAAAGATCCCTTGCTGCTAATCGGAAAGAGTAGCCCATGTAGTGGCGACAGCGGGTTTCCGCTCAAAATCTGTGTGGTCCTTAACCATATGTCTGACGCCATATAACCGTAAATAAAATGTGTTGAGTGCGTTGTTAAATAAAACATTTCTTTCTTTCTTTCATTCTCCAGAGACAAAACATCACAAACCATTGCCTCTGATATGTTTGTCGTGATATCTACAGCACTTTGTTCTCAGGCAGTCAGTCACACATACAGGTGCAAAAATGTCCCAAGCCACACCTAATAAACTGATAAAATGTTTTCTTCGTTCTGTTGTTCTGTAGGAAGTTTGTCGAGAATTTGATGGGTATCTCGTGGAAATACACAGTGCAGCAGAGGACACATTTCTTGTATCGCTTATTAACAACGTAACAGCTCCAGGTAAGAATAACTTACGTAAACATCAGTGGCGGATCCAAGAGGAGTGGGGTGGGGTGGGGTGGGGTGGGGGTGGGGGTGGGGGTGGGGTGGAGGGCAGGGTGTACGTGTACAACATATGCTACAATTTGACGGCCAAAGTTATTAAATTGAATCCCCCTTTCTCAAAATACTATATCGTCCCTGAACAGATACATTTTCTTTACACGTACAGACATTTTTCTTTGCATGTATATACGTTTTCTTAACATGTTCATCTAGTTGCAATATTTAAAAAAAACAAAAGCTATCGCCTGAGGTGCTTGAGTTGAAGAATCGAACCCCCTCGATGGATGCATTCTCTGTTTTTGTTATTATTTCCGTTCCAACAAATTCCCCACGGTAGACATATCAAAGGCCGTGGCATGTGCTGTCCTGTCTGTGGGAAAATACATTAAAAAAATCCTTAGTTGGTTTTCCCTACGACTATATGTCAAAATTATCACATTAATAAATCAATGTGCTCTAGTTGTGTTGTAAAACAAAAACTAAGTTTAAGTTTAACCTAGTCCAAAATAACTAATTTCAGTTTGGTTTGACGTAAAAAGAAAAGCAAAAGGTTTTTAGAAATAACAAAAATATACTATTTATGTGTCTAATTTACAAATCAATCGGCTCAGACATAAATAACTTGTAATAAATTCCATAGTATGAAAAAGGTGTTCCCTGTGGGATGGACTATAGAAATGGTCTTCTACAGCGAGACAAAAAGGGCACACATAAATAAAAAAGGGCACCATTCTCTTTAGGGAATAGGAACAACTGTCTTCTGTGCTCTCACCTAGGTAAAAGAAACGTTCCCACGGCGTGTAATATTATAAATCGCACACAGTATCCTTTCAAATTGGTGTATAAGAGACCATCGTCTGTGTTGAATGAGTTAAATCAAATGCAGGATCTAACCCTGACGTATATCTTTCAAGGGGCGGGACTTAGCCCAGTGGTACAGCGCTCGCTTGATGTGCGGTCGGTGTTAGATCGATCCCCGTCGGTGGCCCCATTGCGCTATTTCTCTTTCCTGTCAGTGCACCACGACTGGTATTTCAAAGGCCGTGGTATGTACTACCCTGTCTGTGGGATGGTGCATATGAAAGATCCCTTGCTGCTAATCGAAAAGAGTAGGCCATGAACTGGCGACAGCGGGTTTCTTCTCTCAATATCTGTATGGTCCTTAGCCATATCTCTCAGGCCATATAACCGTAAATAAAATGTGTTCAGTGCATCGTTAAATAAAACATTTCTTTCTTTCTTTATATCTTTGATCAATGCCCATCATATGTTGAATCTCATCAATCGCTCGTAGATGCTTTTAAATGAGTGTCTAAGCGATAATAGTCTATGTTAAATGAGTTACATCAAATGCAGGATCTAACACTGACGTATATCTTTAAATAAATGTCCAACTTATGTTGGATATCGGTGTGTTACATTATAAATCGCACACAGTATTCTTACAAATGGGTGTGTAAGGGACAATCGACTGTTAAGTGAATTACATCAAATGCAGGATCTAACCCTGTCGTATATCTTTAAATAAATGCCCAACATAATAATGTTGAATATTGGAACGTTATATCATAAATCGCGCACATTATTATGAATTTCATCAAATGCAGGATCTAACCCTGACGTGTATCTTTAAATAAATGCCCAACATATGTTGAATATTGGAATGTTATATCATAAATCGCGCACATTATTATGAATTTCATCAAATGCAGGATCTAACCCTGACGTATATCTTTAAATAAATGCCCAACATATGTTGAATATTGGAATTTTATATCATAAATCGCGCACATTATTATGAATTTCATCAGATGCAAGATCTAACCCTGACGTGCATCTTTAAATAAATGCCCAACATATGTTGAATATTGGAATGTTATATCATAAATCGCACACATTATTATGAATTTCATCAAATGCAGGATCTAACCCTGACGTGTATCTTTAAATAAATGTCCAAAATATATTGAATATTGGAATGTTATATCATAAATCGCACACATTGTTATGAATTTCATCAAATGCAGGATCTAACACTGACGTGTATTTTTAAATAAATGTCCAACATATGTTGAATATTGGAATGTTATATCATAAATTCGCACATTATTATGAATTTCATCAAATGCAGGATCTAACCCTGACGTATATCTTTAAATAAATGCCCAACATATGTTGAATATTGGAATGTTATATCATAAATCGCGCACATTGTTATGAATTTCATCTAATGCAGGATCTAACCCTGACGTGAATCTTTAAATAAATGTTCAACATATGTATAATATTGGAATGCTATATCATAAATTCGCACATTATTATGAATTTCATCAAATGCAAGATCTAACCCTGACGTATATCTTTAAATAAATGCCCAACATATGTTGAATATTGGAATGTTATATCATAAATCGCGCACATTGTTATGAATTTCATCTAATGCAGGATCTAACCCTGACGTATATCTTTAAATAAATGCCCAACATATGTTGAATATTGGAATGTTATATCATAAAATGCACACGGTATTCTTTCAATGAGTATATAACAGACAGCATCTGTGTTAAGTGAATTTCATCAAATGCAGGATCTAACCCCGACGTATGGACGGGCGGTAACGACATGTTCAGTGAGGGTCGTTGGACGTGGTTGAATAGCGGAATCAAGTTCACCTACACGAACTGGCATCCAGGCAACCCGTCCAACTCGTGGGGTCAAGAGAACTGCATGCAGTTGCACCTTTCTGGAGGAGTCCACAAATGGAATGACAGAGACTGCCTCCACAAGACGTATTTCATCTGCGAGTCAGAGTATGTAGATCTGTGTTATGACGCATAACAAATAGGGAAATACGTAATAGGTCTGCCTAGGCTAATACCAAGTTAGAATATTTTATAACATTTTCTCTGTTAACAATACCTTTGAAATATTGCTTTTGAGGAAAAGTGGTGGTAGGGTTAATAAAATGATAGTTTCATACACACACAGAGAGAGAGAGAGAGAGAGAGAGAGAGAGAGAGAGAGAGAGAGAGAGAGAGAGAGAGAGAGAGAGAGAGAGAGAGAGAGAAAGAGGAGAGAGAGAGTGTGACGGAACATGCTCTTAATTTTGTTTTCGCCTGTGGCGATATTAATTGTGTTAGAGGGCCGTGTGCAGTTTCATTGCACGTAGCCCAGGTGGGCAACTTGTTACGTAATACCTCCGCGCGACCGTGGAATCTCTAGCGAATTGGCGACATTAAGTCTGACGATCTGAGAAAAAAAATACCGCTTGGTCGCGGTGGAAATATCATATGATAAGATTCGGTGCCGCCTTGTACCCCAAGGCAATATTCTGATTTATAATAAATAGCTAGTGTTTTAGAGGTATCAGGAGAACGAAAAAGGAAGCTTCCAGGGAACGTAGTCCGTTAGGACTTGGTAAATATTATTTCTGCTCTGTGTATAACCTTGATGTGATTGATGTGACTTTAAATATTTTAATACTGTATTATACCAATATTCTTTAGACAGTGTCTTCGGTCATCTGACGAAGTAAATCGTAGTCTTACTGTTCTATATTTTATACGAGTATTTGGTAATATAAAGCTTAGCTAGTCATCCTAGAAGATCTAGGTAAACTGTAGGTTATTGTCTTTATTGTGATAGGTACCAGTATTAATTCTGTGTTACAAGGTTACTAAATGAGTAGTTAGGGTTAATTAACCCGTTAGGAATAGAGCTGTAATTCCTTTATTAATTAAGTTCCCCTGGGAGCGTTTCTAAATTATCACACGTTACTGAACGAGTAGTAAGGGTTAATTAAAAATTAACCAGTTAGGAATGGTGTTGTAATTCCTTTATTAATTAACTTCTCCTGGAAGCGTTTCTCAATTATCACACGTGTGGGTGTTGTGTCACGGTGAAGTGATTCGCATATTGTGTAACTAGACACCTAGAGATTAACTAATTAAGTGATCAGTTGTGGGTTGTTATTATTATTGTTGTTATTAATTAACTACTACGGCTGTACATTTGTCAGCGTAGATTAATACAGATTCCAAAGTGTATTGTGTTTTTGTTGTGTTTCTAGTGAACTATACGTGCTATAATAATATATACTTTATATAAGATCGTATCTCTGATCATACCTAGACGAGCCAAAGCGGTTTTGAACTGCCTGTTACAGAGAGATCTAATAGATATACAGTTAGGAGAGATATTTTGATAATCGTGTTTTATTCAGTTACGAGAATTATAGAATCCCCGTGACAGGAGTAGAAAATTGGAGCGCTCGTCCCGGATCTGAAACGGGACATGCATATTTAAAAAAGTATTGTTTGTAAATGGGGGCTTTATAAATTAATTTTACAAATTAACTAGAAGTAGCAACGTTGTTCACTAGAAAATTAATTAATATTAAGTGCGTCATATCTAAACATGGATAAGAATTTGCTGGATAGGCCTACGCTCAGTGTAGTGGAGATTAAGCGAGCACGTAAGGCCGAGTTAGTTGAAATCGCGGGTGAGCGAGAAATTGATTTAACATCAGCTAAAACCTTAGGTGATATAAAGACAATTATTATCCAGGATGTTTTTGGTGATAGGCCTGTTATGGAAGACAGTGAGATTGTTCCAGAGATAGAAATAAATGAGTTAAGTGTGGAACAACAATTAGCTTTTAAAAAACTTGAGTACGAAAGAGAAGAACGTGCATTAGAAAGAGAAGAGAGAGAGAGAGAGAAAGAGAAGAGAGGGAGAGAGAAAGAGAAGATAGAAATAGAGAAAAAGAAGATAGGGAGAGAGAGAGAGAGAGAGAGAGAGAGAGAGAGAGAGAGAGAGAGAGAGAGAGAGAGAGAGAGAGAGAGAGAAGAGAGGGATAGAGAATTCCAGTTAGAAAAATTAAAAGTGGAACATGAGTTAAAGTTGAATACTGAAGAAGTTAGACGTGAGGCAGGAAATGGTTTTAACATGTCGGAGGCTTATAGATCAGTGCCTGTATTTGACGATCAGGAGGTAGACATGTTCTTCCAACTTTTTGAACGGGCCGCTAAGCAGCTAAATTGGCCGCAGTCTAAGTGGACATTGTTGGCCGTGTCTAAGTTTAAGGGGAAGGCTAGTGTAGCTTATAATTCAATGAGTGATGAGCGAGCAAGTCAGTACGACCTAGTTAAGGCTGCGGTGTTGAGGGCGTATGAATTACGACCTGAGGATTATCGTTTACGGTATAGCGAGTTGAGAAAAACGCAGGGTCAGTCTTATAGTGAGTTTGTGGCTAAGAAGGCAGGGATGTTTGATAAATGGGTGATTTCTCATCAGGTAGAGTCATATACCGAGTTACGGGAGTTGTTGATCTTACAGGACATTAAAAATGGATTACCAGTTAGCTTACGTATTCATTTAGAGGATCGTGATGTCAAAAAGATAGAGGAGGCAGGCATAGTGGCAGATGATTACGTGTTAATACACAAAGCTCAGGCAGTACCGGGTAGCTCTAAACAACAGGGTGATAAGAAGAAATTTCAGCCAGGTTTTTCCCGGGAAAGTAACTATCGGGGAGAGTCATCTAGTTGGTCAGCTAGTCAGGCAAGGAATGCACCTGGTGGGCAAAGTAAGGATAGACCTGCACGAACTTTTCGTCCACATTGCAGTTACTGTTAAAAGGATAACCATCTTATCGGGGACTGTTTTAAAAGGAAACGCGATAATGCGCAAGTGGTCGGTTTAGTGAGGTCAGCTCCGTTAGCGAGAGAGTTAATGGTTAGTCCCATGGCAGAAAAAGTAAACCCGTATGTGTCCACTGGTATGGTTTGTGATGTTAAACAAGAGTTGTGTCCTAAGGCAATATCAATCTATAGAGATACCGGGTGTAGTCAGAGTCTGATAACGCAAAAGTGTTTAGCTGGTATTGAAAATTCCGATACAGGACGAAGTTTGGCCTTAAGCTCAGTTACTGGAGAAAAAATGGTTGTCCGGTTACATAAGGTTTTCTTGTGTTCGAAGTTTGTGACGGGACCAGTCATTATGGGTGTTGTGAAGGACTTGCCTGTTGAAAACATAGGAGTTTTGTTGGGTAATGATTTGACTAGTCAGTGTTGTCAGCCGAAATGTGACCAATTGTTAATAACAGACAGCCCTTTACCCATAAAAGAGTGTGAGGTTGATGAGATTAGTTATCCTGCGTGTATAAAGACTAGGGCTATGGCCAGTAGGTTAGCACAAGACGCAAAGGATATTTGTGATTTGTCTGATACGTGTGTGAGCCATGAAATTGGAGTGGATGAGGTTATCAGTAAAATGGTAGATAAGTCAACTGAGGAATTAAATGTGGTGGAACCTGTTGATCTCCCGCAGAGGGGAATTGAACCAGTTGTGTTTGATAGAGGGGATTTATCTTGTAATAGACAAGAGTTAATTCTAGAGCAGGGGGCTGATCCAAAATTGTTGGCAGCTCGCACTACATTGTTAACAGAGGGTGAGAAGGAGGATCAGATGTCAGGTTATGATATGGACAAGAAAGTATTAATGAATAAGAGAGTTGGAGATAGGAGGTTGCCGGCGACCGAACTAGCTAGGAAGCAACTGAGCCATGCTCAGAGCAAAATAAAATCAATGTTTGATAGGAAGGCTAAGAGTCAGGAATTTAAACCAGGGGATAAGGTGCTGCTGTACCTTCCCATTAAACGGGGTTCATTGCAGAACAGGTATTTCGGGCCCTATGTTGTGCACAAACGAGTTAATGAGACAGGGTATGTGATAAACACTCCTGATAGGGTTAGCAAAAAGTAGGTATTGTCACATCAATTTGCTAAAAGGTTATTTTGACAGACTGCCGATAGTTCCAGAGAGACCGGTCCAAATTGAGAGACACTCAATTTCCTGTGATGACGTCAAGACTGCAGAGGTCAAGTTGGCCAACGGCCAGATTCTAGCAGACTTGAGCCCCCAGCGAGCAAAGTTGACTACGTTGAAACAAGACAATGTTTCCATTTGTCAGAACCTTCCAACGGTTACCAATACCTTAAGCCAAGATGTGCGCTTGGAACCCAACGCTACACCGATTCGACAGCATGCCTATCGGAGAAAACCTGGAAAACGTGCGACGCTGAAAAAGAAGGAAACGAAGTTCCATTGGTCAGGTGAATGCGAGAAGTCATTCAACCGTCTCAAGCAGAGGCGCTACTCGTCTCCCGTTCAAGCTAGCTGTGGATGCCAGTGACGTGGGTGCTGGAGCTGTGCTGTTCCAAGAAGACGAAGACGGACGGGACCATCCTAATGAAAGCCTCCAACCAGAGAGTTTTGAGATGGAGTCTTCTTCTGCAAGAATACCCAATTACCATTGGACATATCAAGGGCACATCCAATGTAATCGCTGATTCCCTGTCCCGAAGTTGAACGTTATGATAATGTGTTGACATTCTTGATTTCTGTTTTGTTTATATATATTTTATTTGTATACCAGGGACTCAGAGACTCAGTGTGATTACTGGTAGTCACCTTATTATTACATGTGTTATAAATGCCCGTATGCGTCGGTTAACGAACCTTTTTGTTTTAATGTAGTATATTTCCATATTCCTAGAGTAGAGGAAATATCCTTTTTGAGGTGGGGGTGTGTGACGGAACATGATCCTAATTTTGTTTTCGCCTGTGGCGATATTAATTGTGTTAGAGGGCCGTGTGCAGTTTCATTGCACGTAGCCCAGGTGGGCAACTTGTTACGTAATACCTCCGCGCGACCGTGGAATCTCTAGCGAATTGGCGACATTAAGTCTGACGATCTGAGGAAAAAAATACCGCTTGGTCGCGGTGGAAATATCAGATGATAAGATTCGGTGCCGCCTTGTACCCCCAGGCAATATTCTGATTGATAATAAATAGCTAGTGTTTCAGAGAGATCTAATAGATATACAGTTAGGAGAGATATTTTGATAATCGTGTTTTATTCAGTTACGGGAATTATAGAATCCCCGTGACAGAGAGATATGTTAATATATAGAACGTGAACATTAATTGGATGTCCATGTAAACGTCTGTTGCAATAAGGACCTTGAAACGAATATTTGTGGCTGTGAGCATAGACTTTATGTTAAATGTTTACTGAAAAATAATTGTGCCAATTGTGTTTTGTAACGTTACAGAAAAAGTGTTATGTGAAACCTTAATCAGCGAAGTATTAAACTATTTTTAACATATCTGAATTGTCTAATCTATTAAGTCATAAACCTCAGGTGGTGGTAATAGTGGTGGTATTGGTATTGGTAGTGGTGGTGGTGGTGGCCTTTGATATACCAGTCGTGGCACACTCCAGACCATGGTGGTGGTGGTGGTGGTGGTGGTAGTAGTAGTAGTGGTAGTGGTGGTGGTGGTAGTAGTAGTAATAGTAGTAGTAGTAGTAAATGTCAAGTATTCTGTGATGTTTGCGTCTCTCTAGTTTGGTGACATGACTCCTCATTCACTAATAATTCTTCATTTCAGATCCAGCACTGATCCAGGAGTGATTGGATGACGACTTCCAGGAAGCGAATTGTAGAAATAGAACTCAGTCAATAAATACGTGGTGATGATATTGTGCAACCATATCGTTTGTCTTCTGTCCAGTGGATTCTGTGGTTAACCACAGATGTTTAGTTAACGCTAGTTGGTAGAACATTTGAATGCCGGCAACTTCGAACTTCTGTAATCTCGGCGTGGTAATCTCGGTCCCATTATCTCGACACTACCAAATCACAAACCAAGACACCCATTCTTTACCCCTTAAAACAAATTGTGGAAACTGTCAATACATGTAGCGTTGTGTTCATCCTTTCTAAAAAACCCAACAAAAACAACAACCCTTAAAAACTATTTTAAAAAATACCCCCCCCCCAACCCCCCCCCCCCCCCCCCCCCCCCCCCCCCCAAAACAAAAATCCAACAACAACAACAACAAACCCAACCCAATGTAAACAAATACCAGTACCGCAACAGACATTTCCACAACACAAAACAAACGTTGAAATAATGATAGCATCGTTGCGGCAACATGACCACGAGATGTTTTATTTCACAATTAAATATAGAATAACAATTTCAAAATGTCTCACATTTGTTTTTCAAATCTGCATGAATCCCGTAACATAAAGAAGTATATCTGAAAATATTGGCCAGATTGTACTCATGAAAAATGCATTGAACAAATTGGTTTAACTTGACACAAGTTTTGAGCAATCACGTTTCGAAAAAAACCCCAACAACCCTCCCCCCGAAAACAACAACAACCCCCACCCCCCCAAAAAAAAAAGAAGAAAAAAAAGAAGAGAAGACACCAACAACAATAAACAAGTATTTTTTTCAATCTGGTCTATAGAATTGATAGAATGTTGGGTTTTTTCGGATACGAACACACCATGGAATGGTCTATTTATTACATACATCTTTGTTGATAATATCTTTCGCTTTTTGTTCAATCTGATTAAAATTAGCTCTACTGGGTCTAGCCAGTAGATCTAACAGCATTGCATGGACTGCCATGTCCAGGTGACATTTCATCTATAAATAACAATTTAAATATCGACCAATTATACTTCGCCTTTTATAGCGTTATTCGGGAGCATACAAATTCTAAAAATATCGGGCGAGACTATTTATGCAATAAGCGAACTTGTTGGTCTATTTCAACATTGAAAAAACAGGGGGAAAGTGCAGTAATAAACTTTGGATTGTATACTAGTATAAACAGATTTTATGGCTATACCATCACGTTGTTTTTTTTCGTCTTGAAACGAATTTTATATAAAATTTTATATTGCAAATAGTTTCCGGCATACTTCGTAATTCACCCGAATCATTTCGTATACCTTCGGCATAATCCCGAATTTTTTCTAATTCTTTTCAAATCACTGGCATGACATTCCCAGTCTGGAGCTCCACGCGGTAAGACGTGTTTGTTTCGCGTGTGCACACTGCACGTGCTTTCGTGTGCTCGACTTGGGGGTCCTTCGTTTCGTTGTTTTTGTCAGCGAAATGAAGTTTTCTACTGGGATGTATGCGGCCATTGGAATTGATTGAACGCTGGAACGCTTCTCGTTTCGACAGCCTGCACGACCAGGTTGGATTCTTTTTTAGCGAGATTCCTTGCCTCCACGTCATTTCTCCGTCTGACTGTCGACTTGGGGTTTTTTCGTGACTCGTATGACGGCCATTCTGCAGAACGCCACGGTTGTTCGCGTTTAGTCTCTACATGTCCGAGCCTGTCCTAGCAGCACTGGAAGATTGACCGCCCCACTCTAAGAAGAAATAGGAAGCGGGGTCGTCCCCTACTACTCTTTTTCTAGACTTTACCTTGCTTTATAGTGATACCATCTCGTATCCTCCGGAGTCGGGCCCGTCCGCACCACTATACCAAACCATGACGACTGGACTATAACCTAGTCTGATACTGTCTCTCGTTCAGACGGATCCAGCTTCTCAAGATCTGTATTTCAGCACAGCACTACACCTTCAACGTCTATCGACTGTCAATCTAGCGGTTTTCTTGACGGGATGCAACGCATCTCGTCCCTTTAAGCTGTGCACCCAAACGGCCTTAACGAGGCCACTCGCGTGGACATATCGATCGGGCTTTAAACTTTTAGATCTGCGTTCAAAATTTTATGTTAAAATTACTTCTTTTTTTTTGAAATATTATTAAATAGTCCGATCCTCTCTTCTTTCTCTTATTTAATTTTGGACTGTCCTTCTAAAATGCTCCAAATTATATAAATATTCGGCCGAGCAGTCAATTCTTTTTATTTTTGGCTTGTAACCTTTTTATTTTTTTTATTTATTCTATTAACTCTTTTACTAATTGCTATTTTTAAAATTCTGCCCATTTTCACCCCCCCCCCCCCCCCCCCTTCCATCCCGAGTCATGCCACCGATCTTATCGGAGGTCGGACTCGGGATGGGCGTGTTCGAAACCCTAGTGGTATATGGGCACGTTAAACTAGTTATCATCATCATCATCACTGGCATGATTTTGCAAGTACGGTTTTGATTGGTCGAATGAAAGGTCAACTGGACATGAGCTCCAACCGGCTGCTATTAGATCCACATGCAATAGTGGAGCTAATTTTAATTAGATTGCTTTTTGTTAATATCTTTCACTTATCCTATCGAAAACACGTAACGCCATGATATATTTCTTCCATTGGAACTTTTACAGAAAATTCACTTTACCTTAGACTTTTTTAAAGGAAATTTGAATGAAAAATATCTTTATTTAATTATTAAATTAACACTTATTTAATAATACTGCTGTGCAAACATATCTGACAAAGCGATCCTCCAAAAACACCCACAAAAACTAGACAAATGGAGATAATTTAATTATGAACTTTAAAAAAGAAGTAAATACGATTTCTATATTTTCACTGTAACTAAAATATATTGAAAATAAGACTTTCACCGGATACCACTTTTATGGTTTCTGTAGATCTATATGTTACATTGCTATATATATAATAAAAACAAATATTGGACGATCTGATTTAGAGAAATGAATATTTTTTAATGACATTAAATGATATAAGTAGAAAAATTATCATTCTAGGAATCGACCAATATAAGTTTGTGGTATAAATATCTTTTTATGTTTCAAATTTGTCATTTGCAGCAAGTGGGGGTCTGTTTTTGATCTTCGTTTCCTACCCTGTCTATATGTATTAACACAGACAATATAACTAATCAAACCCTTAAGCCTGTGGTCGTTATATCAACTGGGATTTGGCTATGACTATGAATATTTTACAGTAAAAATATAATACACTGGCATATGTACAACAATAATTAATTGTATGTTCGTGCTAAATGAAGCAGATATTAAAGGAATCAAATATGAGCATGTATTTGGTCCTAAACTGAACTGCTAAATGAAACAAGGACTGCGTTCAGCGACAGCGAACAACACAAACGTTCACAAACGATTTGACTTGTTCTCAATATGACTTAGGGCGTAGGCGGTTTCGACAGTAGGAATGCTTTTTGGCTAGGATGGACTGACCTTCCAACCCCTCCAACCCATTTTGCCACACTCAAGCCCTGAATACGATTGGGATTCATCAAATTAAGCGTACGAGAGAGGGGGTAGGGAGGGGGAGGGCCAACGACCCCTAATTCTGGAGCAAATCCTCAAATTAGGGCAAAAACGATGAGATATTCGGTCAAAATGAACTGGCCTGAAACCTTAATCACCATGTATTTCCATCCTTCTACCTACAATATTAGTTGTAATCCATGCAAAAAAGCGTATTGATTCGTTTGCATCCCTATATTGCTAATACGAATAAACGTTGTTTAATTCGTGCAAAAATCAGCATGTCTCCATCAAACACGGAAGCCCAGACGCCTATGCTCATCAAAATGTTGTTGCGACACTCTTTCTGTGGCGCGAAACACAACCCTTTCCATTCTCAATCCTTTAGGGCACCTATAAAATTATAACTATATATTATTAATAATTTGGCGTTTAAAATTTCAATTATAGCTTATTGTTTTGATGGCTGTTGCTCTGTAAATTATTTCCCCTCCTTTTTTTTTAATCAATAAAATCTAAATTGTCCCCTAAAGGTAAATACTAAATACCCTTCTGTCCCAAACCCAACCACTGGCCATGCCAGAGATTTGGCTTGGGATGGACGTGCCTGAACCTTAACTGAATATAGGAAAGTATACAGAGTTTAAGCAAGCAAGCAAGCCATGTAGCCATTCGGTTTAACATGAAGCGGAATAAAACATGCACGCACGCACGCACAAAACTGTCTAGCTAACGTTTGTCTGTAATGTCTAGGTGGACTCTGCCCTGTATTTAGCCACCAGACACAAACATAACAAAAGCAGAAGAGACAACAGAGAAAAGTAATGACGTCATGGACACGGTGCTCGCCGAGGATGGGCAAGGACAATCCTGATTGGACCAACACAGGCACCAGGGGGCGTCCTTTGCGACCATAGTTATCCTCCCCTCCAATCCAGTTGTGACTGGAGTTCGACTTCTCAAATACTTCGCCAGAATATCTGATATTCGTTTGTCTGGAAAAAAAAGGAGAACATTTCACATTCAATCGAATTTTTTCATTAATTTTCCCAAAACCGATATAAGCCAGTTTCCAGATTGTGGAGTTAGCAGTGAATATATACTGATGTTAGTATGACTCAAAAATACTATAGAACAATAAGGTTTCCGTGAAAACCATAAGCGAACGAGACAGGGGGCAGGGGTTGGGGGACAACTGCTCTCACCCCACAAATTCGGGCAAATTTGTTTAATATTCAGGCAAAATGAGCTTGCCTGAAACATTTTCACCATTTATTTCCACCATTCTACCCACACTATTAGTTTTAATCCATGTAAAAGTAAGTGATTCTTTTGCAACCCTATATAGCCTGCCCTCCTACAAAACCGTGGTCACTGGTTCATGTAAAAAAACAAATATATATACGCTACGTTATGTAATGGCAAAAACACGTTTTGTTCTCTCAAAATGACGTTAATGCTTTTTGAAAATTCACTCTTCAGTTAGTTATTAAAAGGACATTCCTGAGTTTGTTGCATTGTAAAATGTTTCCGACTAATAAAATATTTGTACGATTAAACTTACATATTAAATATATTTCGTTGTTTAGAATATCAGGGTATATATTCAATGTGTTTCTAGTCGTCTTAATATTTGTAAAACGCCCAAACTGGATTTTGTCTTCAAATAATTTCGTACGTAGACAAAATAATAGTTTAGGAAATAAAATGAAATTTAATCTAGTAAAAATATTAGAACGATCATAAACACGTTTAATATACAGCCGCTAATATTTTATGCAGACAAATATATTTGATATACAATTACAATCGTTAAAAAGGCTCTGTTAGTGGATAACATATTAAACGTTTCAGCAAACTAAGCGTTACATAAGAAAAATAAATTTATAATACAATCAATAGAAAGAAAGAAATGTTTTATTTAACGACGCACTCAACACATTTTATTTACGGTTATATGGCGTCAGACATATGGTCAAGGACCACACAGATTTTGAGAGGAAACCCGCTGTCGCCACTTCATTGGCTACTCTTTCCAATTAGCAGCAAGGGATCTTTTATTTGCGCTTCCCACAGACAGGTTAGCACAAACCATGGCCTTTGTTGAACCAGTTATGGATCACTGGTCGGTGCAAGTGGTTTACACCTACCCATTGAGCCTTGCGGAGCACTCACTCAGGGTTTGGAGTCGGTATCTGGATTAAAAATCCCAAGCCTCGAATGGGATCCGAACCCAATACCTACCAGCCTGTATACCGATGGCCTAACCACGACGCCACCGAGGCCGGTACAATCAATAGAAGGCAGGATGATAGTGAATATTACGGCAAAATAAAAGTAAAATGGAGTTTACAAAAATCGCTACATTTGAGAGAAGGGATAATCTTTGTTACTGTTATGTACAAAAATACAAACAGAATCAGCACTCTCCCCGCCCCTCCCCCGCCAACCAAAACCCCCAACTCCAATCCCCCAAACAAAAACAAAACACCTCCCCCCAAAAAAACCCACCCAATTAAAAAAAACAAAAAACAACAAAACAAACAAGCAAACAACCAACTAACCAACAACAAAACAGTGATAAGAACAACGAATATATATGTTTTATATGGCCTTACCAGTTGAAGTTCGACTACTACTCTTGTGTTTTAAGACCATGTAACCATCTCCACCATTGGCTAAGAAAGATGGCGTCACAATCGGGTACACTTTTTCGTCATCAACAGGCCGGTATTCAGGGATATCACAGTCGTGACACCTGACAAGTAGCTCTTCCACTCGCTGATCAACGGGCTTGTGCATGGCATACTTCACTTTAATACCTGGTTAATTATGTAAATATGTTACAATATATATATATATATATATATATATATATATATATATATATATATATATATATATATATATATATATATATATATGATAAAAACCAAATGTAATTTAAAAAAAATAATTCCTTGGTATCGCTTACTTCAAATAATTACAAATAATTAGCCTTCAAACTAGTGTACGGGGAACGTTATGTCAATACTTTTGTTAACGTGCACGGCGAGTAGCATATTCAAAATGGCGGAGGACTTTTAACGGTTATCGTAGGAAGATGTATTTTGATAATAATGACGCAAGTACTTCAATCGAGATTTAGTTAGTACGGTAGGTTATACATTTTTGGTTTGTGTGTCCATTTGTTGCACTATTTCGGTTGATAAACGTTTGAAACATGGTGCCACAAGTTTTGGATACCAGCTACATAATATAGGGTATGTAACAAGGTTCGGACATAGATAGAACCACACTTCCTCACTTCCTCCTCTTATTTATTTTTGGACTGTCCTTCTAAAATGCTCCAAATTATATAAATATTCGGCCGAGCAGTCAATTCTTTTTATTTTTGGCTAGTAACGTTTTATTTATTTATTTTTAAAAATTCTATTAACTTTTTTTTACTAATTGCTATTTAAAAAAATATCAACTCTCGGTCCCATCGAACCCATCGAACCCCCCCCCCCCCCCCCCCCCCCCCCCCCCATGTACGCCCATGCGGTCGGCGATGGAGGGTCGTCGTGGGGTGTTTCACACACCGCGGTGTTGAGTCGGTCCCCCTCGGTGGTTGACGGTTCCCGCAGGGCTGGGCTGGGGGCGGCGTCGCAGAAGGGACCGAGAGTACAAGGCGACACGTCTGTTCTCATCGTGAATCAGTTCGGAAGTCGCAAAGACTAGGCATGTGTAATTAATGACATTTCTAAATAGATCAAATTAAAAAATATAAATTATTGCATTCATTGTACTATGCCTAATAATAATAATTAAAACAAATAATTGTGAAATAAGAAAGATTTATATCGTAATAGTATATGGTACATAATGTTTTAAATAAAGTTTATTATGTTTTAAAATGTATTAATAATTGACATTTAATCTTTGTTATTTTTCCTAGAGTAAAGTATAAATAAACTGATTAATAAAAGAAATCGTCAGTGGATCGCAGGAACGCATCGCAGGTAGACGCATCCATCTGCGTTGAGTCTGCGTTTTTTAACGCAGACGCATGCGTTAAAAAACGCTCGTCTGCGCCGGGCATTAGATACCAGTTTTCTTACTACGAGATGTTTCAAACGGACACGAATGTAGTATTCTATTTCTTATATATCCTTATCCTTTCCGGGGCAAGACGTAGCCCAGTGGTAAAGCGCTCGCTTGATGCGCGATCGGTTTGGGATCGATCCCAGTCAGTGGGCCCATTGGGCTATTTCTCGCTCCAGCCAGTGCACCACGACTGGTACACAAAGGCCGTGGTATGTGCTAACCTGTCTATGGGATGGTGCATATAAAAGATCCATTGCCGCTAATCGAAAAGAGTAGCCCATGAAGTGGCGACAGCGGGTTTCCTCTCTATATCTGTGTGGTCCTTATACATATGTCTGATGCCATATAACCGTAAATAAAATGTGTTGAGTGCGTCGTTAAATAAAACATTTCCTTTCCTTATCCTTTCCCAACTAAAACCTATTTACGACCCTAAGCGCTTATAGTCAAATTTATGCGTCACAGACAAATTTCAGTTTAACTTGTTCGTCAGAATGATCAATTGTGATCGTGCTTTTTTCATTGGGTGGTATGGCATTGGGCACCTGACCATCACATAGAAGAAACCAATCGTATGTTTTTAAATTGTTATCATACGTATATGCATTATTAATATGTTATAAAAAGAAAACAAAAAACAAACAAAACAACAAACAACAAACAAAACAACAACAAAAAACAAAAACAAACAACAAAAAAAGAACCCTACCAAAAAGTAACCGACTGATATATCAGAGGCCTTGGTATGTGCTATCCTGTATGTGGGTTGGTGCATATAAAAGATCCCTTGCTTAGTAATAAAACATGTAGTCTCTAAGACTATATATCAAAATTACCAAATGTTTGACATCCAATAGCCGATGGTTTAAAAAATCAATGTGCTCTAGTGGTGTCGTTAAATAAAACGAATTTTTACTTTTAACATGTAGTAATATATCGTAGTACACGTATGGTAACAATATACAGTTAGCTCCATTGTACGCGCAAAGAGTTCGCTTGTTGGTTTTGCACAGATCTATGTTTGAAGGCTAATTATTTGGAATAGGAAGTAAATTCTTAAGCTTAGTGATAGCCAAAGAGTTACTTTTAAAAATGACAATTGGTTTGTCACCAGCAGTGCAAACGGTTTAGCTGTAATGAGGCTTGGTATTCATACACCGGGTTTTCCTTGTTTTGGGTAATTTTCAAACAAGCTGATTTTGTGAAAAATTGAATAGCTAAACCTTTATTCAAATGAGATTTTTTGTAAGGTTCGATAAGCAAAGTTTTCATAAATATATGTGTGATATCCGCCACCTCCCGCTTTGGTGTGGTTTGTATGGGTGTGGACATTGTCAAAAATGTGCACCCAAAACCATGCAGTTTGGACACATTATGATAAAAGTAACACAAATATTTAACTAAAAATATTAAAAATAAGTCCTCTTTATAATTATGACCTTTTTTTGGTAAATTCCTTGAGACCAAAAATACCTGTATGTTTCTTTATTTTTAAACCATAGGTGGGCATTTAGGATGCCATGGGCTGGTATGCATAAATCTCAGCTGAAGATTCACAAATAACTGTGGTCTGCTACTCTAAACATTTTTTGTTTTTAAAATTTTCGTCGGATTGTAAAATATCTCTAATATGGGAGTGCCACGTTCTATATATTTTCTAGAATAAGACGCAAATACCATTTTTCCGTAATAATTCGTGTGCGTATACGTACGATACATATACGTAATACGTAATTGGTAATCCGTAACAATAACTTTCTAGATTCCATTTATGTGACTCCATACGCGTATCCACCGGCCTCGGTGGCGTCGTGGCAGGCCATCGGTCTACAGGCTGGTAGGTACTGGGTTCGAATCCCAGTCGAGGCATGGGATTTTTAATCCAGATACCGACTCCAAACCCTGAGTGAGTGCTCCGCAAGGCTCAATGGGTAGGTGTAAACCACTTGCACCGACCAGTGATCCATAACTGGTTCAACAAAGGCCATGGTTTGTGCTATCCTGCCTGTGGGAAGCGCAAATAAAAGATCCCTTGCTGCTAATCGGAAGAGTAGCCCATGTAGTGGCGACAGCGGGTTTCCTCTCAAAATCTGTGTGGTCCTTAACCATATGTCTGACGCCATATAACCGTAAATAAAATGTGTTGAGTGCGTCGTTAAATAAAACATTTCTTTCTTTCTTTCCATACGCGTATCCGGTCAATCTATGCATTATAGATCACGAACTTTGTTTTGTTTAACGACACCACTAGAGCAGATTGATTTATTACTTTCGGCTATTGGATGTCAAGCATATGGTCCTTTTGACAAAACCATAGAGAGGAAACCCGTTACATTTTTTCCATTAGTAGCAAAGGATGTTTTATATGCACCATCCTACAGACATAATAGTACATACCACGGCCTTTGTTGTACCACTTGTAGAGCACTGGCTGGAACGAGAGATAGCC
>NC_054702.1:58001641-58051641 GCF_016097555.1 Gigantopelta aegis
ACTACTACTACTACTATTATACTACTACTACTACTACTTCTACTACTGCTTCTACTACTACTACTCTAACTACTACTACTATAACTACCACTACAATAACTACTACTACTACTATAACTGCCGCTACTATAACAACAACTACTACTGTAACCACTACTACTACTACTACTACTACTACTACTACTACTACTACTACTACTACTACTACTGTAACTACTACTACTACTACTTAACTACTACTACTACTACTACTACAATACTACCACTACTTTTACAATACTACTACTACTACTACTACAATACTACTATACTACTACTACAATACTACTACTACTACTACTACTACTACTACTACTACTACTACTACTACTACTACTACTACAACTACAACTACAACTACTACCGTACTGATATTATCGATTACATAATATTTGTGATTTTATTAAATTAATAATAATAATTATCGCCAATGATGAGAAAGAATTTTAATGAAATACATCATATATATATGGCTGTTACCTTTGCCGATAGATCGTCGAATACCTCCAGAATTAAATATTGCCATAGCCACGTGGTTCCAGCCAGATGCGTTTGAAGTACCAATATTTTCCCACACCAGAGCATCAGTGATCACATTGCCTGTTTATATAAGAAAGGAACTTGATCATGTTTAAATATTCATTTATTTTGCTTTATATGCATATGTACATTTGGTATATATTCGTTAGTCTTTAATTAGTCATTACTAAAAGGAAATTTAACGCCGTAGCTAAAAAATCCTCCCAGTCCACTCCCCTGCCCCTGCCTGTCTTGGGTATAACTCTCTGATGATGTCAGAGGTTGTGTCCACGACAGGCGAACTTGAACAGTTACTAAATGAAAATTTAAAGCCATAGCTGAAATTCCTCCCACTCTCAACTCCCCTCGCCCTGCCTGTCTTGAACAAAACTCTCTGGCAAAGTCAGATGTTGTGCCCACGATAGGTGTACTTGAACAGTTACTAAATGGAAATTTAAAGCCATAGCTCGAAAACACCTGAAATTCACGAGACTCTCAAAACCGCGATTCATTTACATCTTGAATCCATCGTCCCAAAATAAATACAAGAATCAATAAAGTCCACTGTAACTGATATTGAAAACAGTCGTAACAAACCGTGTATTATTATTATTATTATTATTATATATTATATAACACTGTAAATTAAATACATTGCGTCATTCAAGATATGAACATAGGTACTTGCCCAGGTTGCATTCCCTTTTCCTACAAACTTTCGCGTCGGCTTCTAGCGGAACATGCGTAGTCCCAGCCGACTCTTTGGCGAAGTTAGAAACATTGGCCTTGTACGGTTCCATCTCCTTGAGAATATCAGCATCTACACACAAAAAAAAGAAAGAAAAAAGAAGAAGAAAGAAACCAACCCTGAAATTTTGAGAGCACTACTAAAGCAATACATGTTCCCTACCAAACCAAGCAGATTTTCGTATCTCCTAAGTTAAGAACAATGGGTAAATCATTATGAAAGTTAAACTTAATCTGTAAGTGTATAATGAGAAGACTATATATACAAATGTCAACTCAATGTCTTGAGGCATTCCAGGCAAAAAAGGGAATGTTTTATTTAACGACGCACTCAACACATTTTATTTACGGTTATATGGTGTCAGACAAATGGTTAAGGACCACACATATATTGAGAGAGGAAATCCGCTGTCGCCACTTCATGGGCTACTCTTTTCGATTAGCAGCAAGGGATCTTTTATATGCACCATCCCACAGACAGGATAGCACATACCACAGCCTTTGATGTACCAGTCATGGTGCACTGGATGGAGCGAGAATCCGGAAAAAAAGTCTGAAAACTATATGTAGGGCAGACGGACAGACGGACAGACAGTCAGACGGACAGACAGTCAAACAGTCAGACAGTCAGACGGACAGACAGCCAGACAGAAAGACAAACAGATAGGCCGGTAGGTGACTAAAAATGAGGTCTGTTGAAAGTATACAATAAAGACATTAAGAGAGGTTCGTCTATTTACCGTCCCACTTTGCGAAATATATTGTCTGCTTCACGGAGAATTAAAGTGTGTTTTCTCAATATTAACTACACGAGTCTTACATTTTATAATTAGTATACATATATAAACGTATGGGCGGGATTTAGCTCAGTCGATTGATCAAATCACATCGGTGGATCCATTCAGTGGTATGTGCGTTCCTGTCTGTGGAAATACTTGCTACACCTTGCTATACACAGCCGTCATAATGCATAATGGCAGTACGAAAGCACCCACATTGCTATACACGACCGTCATTATGTATAATCACTGCTATAGCTTTGAAGCACTCACCTTCCTGCGTTGAATTGTCCATTAGAACAGGATTCCCTTTCCACCAATCGAGATTACCACTTGCATTGAAGGACACTGTTAAGAAGCCCACGTATTTTCCTAGGGCGTATGCCTGCACTACCAGTACCTTGCTTCCGTCTTCCCGGGTCACAACGTGAGGGTACGGGCCTTGGGGTTTCTCGGTAGATGGAGCAGTTCCTTCAAATAAAACCTTTGTTTTTAAATTTCAGGTTAAAAAAAAAACAATTAACAGATTCCCTGTTTACAAGATCTTGCACTCCGAGGGAAGAATGCTAGATGGTATACAAAAAGGAAATCTTGGTATTGTGATTATTATAACATTAATATTATCATGTTCTAAAGCTTAAGAAACTGTTACTCATGTCGACATAACAGTATTGGTACTGTAAAATAGGGAAAAGTGCAGAAATGTTATGAATGGAAAAGTAGTCCAATCGAATTACGTTAAACGAATGTGTTGACCTATTGCGTTAGCCCTTATTTTAAAGCTTTATTACAGGAAACCATTTGTCACTCCCATCAAATTAAGTGAAACTAATGTGTTGACCAATCACGTTAGCCCTTGTTTTATGCTTTGTTACTGGAAACCATTCGTTACTATGTGACATACAGACATGTTATTACACTGTGATATTGTGACGTACAGACATGTTATTACACTGTGATATTGTTCACAGATGGATGATAATTTGTTTTATTATATAGATGTTTAAAAGTAATGTAGTTTGATTGGGTGGGTGGGGGGAATACACTTTATATTTGAATTCATACCGTTATAAAGAAAAGTATTGGTTTGGCCACCAATCACGACATCAACACCGTTCACCTTTTCGGCAATCTCGAGATCCTTTTTGAAGCCCGAGTGTCCAAGGGCGATAATCTTGTTCACACCCATGGTCTTCAGGCGGTCGACTTCTTTCTGAATAGACTCGATCTCGTCGTAAAATTCTATCTTGTCTCCTAGTGGAAATATAATAGGTGTGAGTTCAGGCGCGAATCCAGAAGATGTATGTATTAGGGATGCGCGTCTCCTCTCCCGAACTATGAAACTATGAAGTGCCCCGAAAACCCATTGTTCAGGCGTGTAGGAACGATATGAGAAGTGTGGTGGTGGTGGTGGTGGTGGTGATGTTGGTGTTGGTTGGAACCACACGCTATAGACTATAGTATGTATGATGTAATGTGTGTGTGTGTGTGTGTGTGTAATGTGTGTGAGTGTGTGTATGTGTGTGTATGTGTATGTGAGTATGTGTGTGTGTTTGTATGTGTGTATGTGTGTGTGTTTGTATGTGTGTGTATATGTGTGTGTGTATGTGTGTGTGTGTGTGTGGTCGTGGTGGTCGTGGGGAGGACAAGAACGTCTACAGACATGTTATTTAATGCTAGAAATCAAGCTGACGACAGTGGTTCTAATCCCGTCAACGCTGACTCACCACTTTCATTCATCTTTCTCATCTACCACCCTCTGCCTATCATTCTCTTTATCTTATATTATATAAGATAAAGATAATGAATATGCAAGTTATACTAGTATCAGCTTCTATCTTCCTGAGTGCTCTGAAGAACATCAATGGAAGATACTCCTGATTCATTTACAAATCTGACAACATTGCCAATTTCAAATCTTCCAGCTAATTACAATAGATTTCACTTTCGGTAATTGTTCACCTGCGTGGTTCATTATGTAGCCTATACTGTAAGACGACGTTTGCTAGACTCACATTGTCGCCCACTTCTTTTAAAAATTGACGGTAGTTTGGTACTTGCCTGTTGCCCTGAATTTCATGTGTTGAGGTCATATTATATTAGTGTCTCACTTTCAATGCCTTTCAGATGCTTTGATTAAAATGGCCAATATATGGGTCAAAGATGACAGATATGTTGGTCACCTATAAATGAAGTGTTCCTTAGAAGTCTTATAAATCTTTTCTGAACAACTACAGCCAAATCCTCAAATGTTTTGAAGTGATTTTCATTCAAAGACTGAATCATAGTCATTCCATCAAAGATACAGGTATATGGCGTAAGTGTATATCTAGTGTTAGTATAAGGCAATTCTGTTAAGACCGCCGCACAGTTTCCTTCTAGTTTATTGGCAAGATCAGCCTTGTTTGTCTTTCACACAGAATCACATCATCATGCCATAGTGAAGGTGGCACTGCAGCTAGTTCGTAACCAAGTACAGCACAAAAGGGGTTAATTCAATATGTTGTGCAGCAGTTTAACAACTACAACCTCCATTTCCAAAAACTAGACACCCAGACGGTTCAAATAAGACCAATTTCAGCTTGTTATACCTCCGGTTGGGGTGGATCTAATTTTTGGGGTCTTGGCCGCTACGCTGTATGTCCAACGCTATAATTATAACTGTGATTAAAATATACTCAAAAACGAAAGTTTAGCAAATATCTTTTATTACGTTCTCCTGTTTATTAGGTTCTCCTGTTGTGTTAAGACAAAGGTTGATGAGTTTATTTTGTTTGTAAATGGTAAACATTTCAGATGTGAATACTAATTACAAAAAAATAGGTTAATTTATAAATGTTATGCCATTTCTTTTAACAGTAGCTAAACTTTCGTTGTTAAGTATATATATGTTGAGTGCGTCGTTAAATAACACGTTTCTTTCTTTCTGTATCATTCACACAATTAAACAACAACAGTCCTATCAATCCTATCCATCCATCTATCCATCCACCCTTATGTCCGTCCGTCTGTCCAGGTAGCCGTACACCAGATAGTATCTGAGTGGGTCAAAATTCGAGGTGCACCCAACGTTTCACCCCACAGTTGTGACTGCCAGTTCTGTCATTGGAGATAGACGTGAGAGTGTTTGTTGTGATAAAATGTAGTTTCATGTGGCCAGTAAATTTCTGTAATTTAAGTTACAGCTTTCTCCCGAGGATGTCAACATTTAGTTGACGAAACGTGTGGTTTTCAACAGAGACATTACTTTTATTATTACCCTTTATGTCTGAAACGATCTGCTTAACCTCCATTTTTTCCCCCTGATTTAATTTAAGGGTGAAGGGCGGTGTCATTTGTATCCGTGGTGTTCGTGTAGCAGTTTTAGCCACATATGTTACTATCGTCGTCCATGGGATTTGATTTGGTGATATACACCCTCACCATATTAAAGACACATTAATCCGCTGGAGTACATAATCCCACTTACCTGGTTTAGATATATTTGCTGTGTCTGTTGATATATAACCTACAACGCCTACTTTCTCTTCCTCTGAGTTGACCATCATGCTAAAGACCCAGCTGGCATTGATCTTGCCGCTGAGATAAGGATCCAAAGATGCGTTAATATTGGCGCCCAGTATAGAGAAGTTAGCATCGTTTAAGAGAGGTAGTAAGCCCTTTGAACCGCTATCAAACTCGTGATTGCCCAAACTCTGGAAAGGAAAGACAAAACAATTTAAGAAATAAGAATAATCAAAAATAAAAATAAAAACTAAAACTACAAACTTACTAGTTTTGCCTAAATCGTAACTCAGAAATATGACAGTCCATCGAATATTTAGACAAAGTCAGCAACAATCATTATTTTTTATACGGTGCTAAACGGATTACATCATTTCTCTTCATACTAGCCATCGACTGGACTACAAAAACCATGATCAACCAACAAAACAATGGGATCAGATGAACTCTTTGCTATTCGCTCTAAGACATTTATGCAGATCATCTTGCCTTATCATCTCACACACGAGAACAGGTACAGAGGAAAACAAACAACCTAGAACAACAAGCCAGATACATTGGTCTCTCAATCAATGTAACGAAAACAAAAGTGTTCACAAACAGAGACCTGACACAACCAATCGAGATCAACAACCATCGACTCGAATATGTGGACAAGTTCGTTTATCTTTGCAGTATCATCAGTCTAGAAGGAGGTACAGAACAATATATCAAAACTCGATTAGGAAAGGCCCGGTCAGCTTTTGCAAAGCTACAACAGCTATGGAGATCGTCAGTGTACTCCCGGAGTTAAGATACTCAAAATGTATCAGAGTAATGTCCTCTCTGCACCCCTCTATGGATCAGAGTGTTGGCGCATGACTCAACAAGACACCAACAGACTTTTCATCTTCCACAACATCTGCCTGAGGAAGATACTGAAAGTGTACTGGCCCAACACCATCTCCCAGACCAGACTACACCAAACAAGGAAACAAGAAAACGTCTAACTCTAAAGAAGAGAAGGTGGAAATGGTTTGGACATGTCTGCAGAATGAACAACAGCCTTCCAGCAAAAACAGCTCTCACATGGACGCCTGAAGGAAAAAGGAAAAGAGGCAGACCAAAACCCACATGGCGACTGACATGGGGTACGGGAGCCAAGAAAGCCCAAGCCAGGGTAGTTTGGAGAAATCTTGTGCAGGCGTTATGTGCCACAAGACACGAAGAGGATATGTAAGCGAACGGATTACAAACAGCTGTAAATACCCAGGCTTTATGCATTTGTCACAATTAGTTTGTGTGCGTGCATGAGAGATATTTTGTGAGTATGAGAGATGCAGTTTAGTAGTGGAGCGCTAGATCTCTGTATAATCATAAATATAAATTATATGATGATGTTGAATATGATGATGAATATGATAATGATGATGAGTATGATGATTATGATGATCATCATCATCACAACCACTACCATCATCATCACCTACCCCACCGCCATCCTCATCATAATCAACAAAAAAAACCCATCATCATTACCATCACCACCATCATCACCAGCAGCAGCAGCAGCAGCAGCAGCAGCAGCAGCAGCAGCAGCAGCAACAACAAATGAAATATGTAACAAATTATGTAATAAAACCAAATTCAAATTAATATGTATAATTTTGGAAAACAAGTGTTACTGCGTGCTCTTGTTCATTAATATATTCATTCATTCATTCATACATTCATACATTCATTCATTCATACATTCATTCGTTCGTCCGTTCGTCCGTTCGTTCATTCATCCATACTTGTATACATCACATACACTAATACGCGCGCGTGCGCGCGCACACACACACACACACACACACACACACACACACACACACACACGTATTTTTATTTACAAGCATCACCGATACGGGAAATTGTATATCACATACACACATACTTACACACTACACACACTACACACACTACACAGACACACAGACACACACACACACACACACACACACACACACACACACATACACACACGCGCGCGCGCGAGTACATAAACACAAACACAAACACACACACACACGCACACACTTATGTTTTTCTATTTACAAGTGTCACCGCAAAGATACGGAAAATTAAAAATATTAGCAACCCACCCCCACACCACCCTGAATGTAAGTCTATTCATCCTCTATGTTATCAAGTCACATACCGTACCTATTTCAAAGGTGTAACAGAGCGGGTGTATTTGTTATCTCTTCTTACCCTGCCACATTCCACAACTTGTATGATATTGCTGCTACCCGTCATCCATGACGCAAAAACCTGTTTTGTCACTTACCATAGTACATACCCAGCTGTGAGTTATGTATCGAAACATCTTTTAAAAAATAAACAAATAAGCGCCATATTTTTTATTTAACGACACCACTATAGAGGAAAACCGAACTTTTTTTCATTTGTTTTTTCATTGGTATCAAGGCAGTTTAATATGCTCTTTTCTGCAGAGAATACAGCACAAACATGAACTTTGATATAACAGGCGTGGGGCACTGCTTGGGACGGAAAGGGAAAGTTTTGTTTTGTTTAACGACACCACTACAGCACATTGATTTATTAATCATCGGCTGTTGGATGTCAAACATGCAGACGCGGGGCACTGCTTGGGACCGGAAGAAAATGTTTGTTTTGTTTAACGACACCACCTACCTAGTTAAATGTGTGACAAATAACTCTATAGGATTCTCTTCTTACATGCGATTGTGATTTACAATGCTGGCGTTGATAGATGCCACTGTTTTTGTTTTTCTATATGATTACGGCTTACATTGCTGGAATCCAGGATAAAATCACCTATGGAAGAGTCCCCTTAATTAAATCCGAGGGTTCAAATATTGCTAAATAAATTTTCACTCATAACGCAGTTGTAGTCAGATGATCAATTTAAAGGGACATTCCTGAGTTTGCTGCAATTTTTAAGATGTTATCGACTAACAGAGACTTTGTAACGATTGTAATTACATACCAAATATATTTTCTGCATAATATATTAGTGGCTGTATATTAAACATATTTCTGATCGTTCTAATATTTGTACTAGGTTAAAATTAATTTTATTTCCTAAAATATGTTTTTTTTTCGTACGTACGAAATTATTTAAAGACAAAATCCAGTTTGGGCTTCTTACAAATATTAAGACGACCAGAAACACATTGAATATATAGACACTGATATTCTAAACAAGAAAATCTATTTAATATGTAAGTTTAATCGTAGAAATATTTTATTAGTCGGAAACATCTTACAATGCAGCAAACTCAGGAATGTCCCTTTAATGACTGATCGCAGTTTGGCTGGATAATGAAAAGTTTGCTTTGTTTAATGACACCACTAGAGCACATTGATTTATTAATCATCGGCTACTGGATGTAAAACATCTGGTCATTTTGACATAGTCTTAGATAGAAAACCCGAGGACGGGAAGAAATCCAACCAAAGAATGGATCCACTGAGGTGGTTAGAGCCTACGACGCAAGAACCTCATCAGACGAGCGCTCTACCGACTGAGCCAGATTCCACCTCCAAAAAAGACCTTGAAGACAAAACTTAAATTAAGAGTGTTTTCAATTATATTTTATTTACCTTTTCGAAGATTACTTCTTTTTTATTTGGAAAAGTGTAGCATATTACATGATAATAAATATACACTGGTTCACCCATAGCTAGTTTTCTTTTAAGACTTAATTATTACGTATTCTTTTTTTAATGTACTTTCTCACAGACTGGACAGCGCATACCACAGCCTTTGATATACCGATTGAGCAAGACCCGTCTCTATCACTGAGCACACTCCCCCAATAAAATCGGTGGAATGCGGTTGCGTGAATATTACCTACCATTGCGTCGTATCCCAGCAGATTCATGAACTTCGCCACAAGCGATCCGCCATACACGTAGAACCAGAGAGTCCCCGTGTATTGGCTTCCGGCGTCGAGGAGAAGTACGTGGTCGTTATCCGCGCGTGTCTTGTCGATGAACGTCTTCATCCGCGCGAAACCTCCGACACAACTGTTTTCATTTTTATCCTTTTCCGTACATTCATTGCCTTTTTGATCGGTCTCCTCAAATCTAGACTGCACGTCGTTTGTGTGGAGAATCGAAAACTGAAATCCTACTGCATCTTGAAACAAGAGGCAAGTCACCAAAGAGACAAACAGACACAGGCGTGCCATCTTGGCTGCTGTCAAGAAGGTTAGTGTGCGTGGTGAATCTCCCCACGCTGGGTTATATATATGAAAGTTATGACGAACAACTAACAGAATGGATAAATTTGAATATGTAAAGACACGGGAGACTAATTTCGTGGCGTGGCTGCTTTCTTTGTATGCTGTAGCCAGTCACTGAAACCGTCACTGCATTTCGAATTTACATGCGTATATCTCTTTATCAGTCTTAAGTATATATTTAGAGAATTTGTAAATTGCCTGAGTGAATCAGTCACATTACAAATCACTTGGACATTTCAGTCATTATATTATAACTGATTTTAGACACTGACTATATTGTGCACTTTGCTGGAGTTTGTTTAACGTTACCTCGGTTACAATTTACAACTATTAGATTGATAAGTTCCAGAATTGATGCGGCTTTAAAAAAAAAAAAAAAAAAAAAAAAAATATATATATATATATATAATTATATATATATATATATTTTAAAGCATGGATTGCACAGAAAAGGTGGGTATATTTAGATGTTTTACGTGCTCCTCATATCTGCCTTGGTCCACCCTCAACCAAATAGTTTCCTAAACAGTAGCACGGGTTTTTTGTACAAACCGCAGGTTACTCCTACAAACATTGACGTCATACCGTGAGAAATAAAATAAAATATATTTTTGCCGCGCGAAAGTCAAAATCGACGCACACGTTGGCCAGAGACCAAACATTTATTTTATTTTGCATAATATATGATTTTTTTTATTACATTTTAATCAGATAGAGAGAAATGAAAACCCGATGCCACCACACAGGCTATATCTAGAATAGAAATTAATGTTTTACGTAAAATGTCGTACAGTCAAGGTAGCACAATTATACCACGACTTTCGATATACTATTCGTGGGTCATTGGTTGGAACGTGAAAACCCCCAGGCGTGTGTGCAAAACATTGTGCAGGGAGTCTACACTATGACGAGCAAAATGTTTATGGGGTCGGGTCATTATCATTCGGAAAATGCATTTATAAAAAGAAAAATTGTTTGGAGCAAGGGGGTTTCGACCCCCAAAATCCACACGTATCTGCCGAGGGTGATTCATCGCGGCTCAAGACTACTCTACGACTGAGATACATCACGCCCCACATTATCATGACAACATATTTCCAATGCCGCGCATGAGATGCCACTACAAAATAGAATGATTATATAACAATATACATACTCTTCAAAAAAAGTAGGGGAACCTGAAATATTAATGTTAATATCAACTATTGGACCGAACATACGTTTTGACCACAGACATCCTAGTAAAGAACGTTCAGGTCTGTTTATCAACACACCGAAACACATTACATAGTTTGCGCGTGCATCACGCAGTTGCCCCGTACACGTGCGTGGGGTGTCATTCACGATTTTGACAATTTCCAGGAAGGTCGATTAATCACTGTGGAACATTATTTCTGTCAATCGTTTTCATTCTGTTGATCATACAGTTGTTATTGTTTTGTTTTTAGTCATTTTTATTGTTTGAATTTGCGATTTACTGATGAAAAACGTCAACTTTCAAATTTCACTTCTGACCCCAGTTGTCCTTCAAGATCTTTGGTGGTCATAAAACCTACTGTAATACTGAACTACCGGTTGTAATGTTTACCCAATTAATTCCCCACAGCTAATATACTTTACAATTTTGGCAATTGTAAATTCTTATTAGAGTTCCCCTACGTTTTTTGAAGAGTATATATATAATCGGCCATGGGTGACCGACACACACTAAGCCTTTATACTCGCTTAGATATATTTATACACCGTCTGTACATCCGTGATTTAAGTTGTCAAACCAGTCGTGATACCTTGTGCTATTTATTCTTGTTTTTAAATATATATATATTATATGTGTAACCGCTCTACTGTAACAGTATAGAGCACTCTAGTGGCACACCGATAACAAGCTTCATTTGAATTTATATATATATATATATATATATATATATATATATATATATATATATACACACACACACACACACACACACACACACATGTATATTAAAAGCCAGCCCGCCGATATTTATTTGAACAGTTGAATCTTGTCGTTATATGTATCAACTTTATGTGTTGAAGTTTTCGAAAGACACCGAGTTGTATGCCGAAATTTAAATATACTTATATACCTGTGTTTTTTGTAGTTGTACACAACTCTTTACAGAGTGGTTTAATTTAACTTTTGAATTTTTAAATCGATATGGTCATAATTTTACCCATGTACTTACCTTTGTTTGATAAAGCGCTCGATTGATGCGTGGTCGGTTTGGGATCGATCCCCGTCATTGGGCCTATTAGGCTATTCTTCATTCCAGCCAGTGCACGACGGCTGGTATATCAAAGGCCGTGGTATGTGTTATCCTGTCTGTGGGATGGTGCATATAAAAGATCCCTTGCCACCAATGGAAAGACATTTAGTGGGTTTCCTCTCTGAGACTATTTGTGAAAAGTACCAAATGTTTGACATTCAATAGCCGATGATTTATACATCAATGTGTTCTAGTGGTGTCGTTAAACAAAACAAACTATAACTATTATGTTTGTTTTACACGCAATAGCATTTCTGTACTGGTGTGTCTTTAAATATTGACATTCATTCGTTAAACGTCAAGTTGTCAGGATAGTGCGTTTAAACCTTAATTGGATATAAGCGCAAAAATAATATTTTAAATAAAATATAATGAGTAATATCTTATAAAGAATTAAAATCTAGAATCAAAACATTAACAAATTTGCATGACTTTAGCAACATGCTATTTGTATGAGAAAGGCCTTATTATAGTAGGTTTGTGAAATCTAGATCAGTTGGTAGAGCGCTCACCTGAGAGGCTTTGATCACAGGATCGCATCCCACCCACCCAGTGGACCGTTCTATGATGGTTTAAAACACAAAAATGTTAGTATTTATTAATGAAGCGGAATTCCTCTGAGACTATAACGCCATATAACAGTAAATGTGTTGAGTGCGTCGTTAAATGTTAAAATATATCTTCCTTCCTTCTTCTACGACTATATGTAAGAATTATCCATTAGCCGATGATTAAAGGGACATTCCTGAGTTTGTTGCAGTTTTTAAGATATTATCGACTAACAAAGACTTTTTAACGATTGTAATTACATATCAAATATATTTTTCTGCATAAAATATTAGTGACTGTGTATTAAACGTGTTTCTGATCATTCTAATATTTGTACTAGGTTAAATTTCATTTTATTTCCTAAAATATGTTTTTTTCGTACGTACGAAATTATTTGAAGACAAAATCCAGTTTGGGCTTCTTACAAATATTAAGACGACCAGAAAGACATTGAATATACAGATACTGATATTCTAAACAAGAAAATATATTTAATATGTAAGTTTAATCGTAGAACTATTTTATTAGTCAGAAACATCTTACAATGCAACAAACTCAGGAATGTCCCTTTAAAGAATATCTGGTTTCTTTCATTCATTCATTCATTCATTCATTCATTCTTTCTTTCTTTTATTATTATTTTAAAAAAATTATGCTTAGTTTTAGAGTTTTTCTTGCCGATCATTGCTTATGTATCAAAACGTGTCACACCCAAGTTAATACTTACATTATCAGTAGTTAATTGATTATGTTCAGGTTCTAGTTCAAGTTCTTTATTTTGCTTTGAGTTTTACAACTCATCAGCTGAATACATAACATAAATAATACAACATAGTTATGCAAAATACACGCGTGCAAAACAATGGTGGGTGTGGTTTATATATTATCATGGACAAATGAAGTGATGCAAGTTACATTTATTACATTAACTATCATCCTGCATTAACCGATCTCTAATTGTATTCGCTTGCACTAAATATTTGCCTAGGTTATTTAATTCCTTATTGTTACCGATGGTTAATAACTGTATAAAACGATACACACTTGGTCGCTTATAATAATACATTTTTATATATTTACAACGCAAATCTTGGTATTGTGTAAGTAGCTACCACAATCAAAACTGTCTATACCGACACCTTATAAATAAGACGTGTTTATAATTATATTATGCTAAGAAATAAGCATCTGTACCTGATGAATTTATATCTGAAGTTCACTTTACAAACAAGTTTACTTTTATACATCAGATCGCTCTTGACTTTTTTAGGTATCAGGTCGTTTCGCCCTTATTCCCGATCGCCCCGTGTCGTTTCACCCTTTATTCAGGGTCGTTTCGCCCTCATGTTTATGTTTGTGAATGATGAATAAATTTGTTTACGTGACTCTAGATGCAAATCAGATATAGGTTATCAATTTGTAACCCTTTATCAACCATAAACACCATTTATATGTATATGTTATTATGTGCAATATTTTAAAGAACCCCTCCCCTCACACCATCCCAGTTCCTACGGGCCTGATGCATTTTGTATTAATAAGTGATATTGTCGATAGGACATATTAGTTATAAAGTGCTTTGGTGTGTGGGTGTGGGTGTGGGTGGGGGGGGGGGGGGTGGGGGTTGGGGGCTTTTTTAAACCGACCGAGCATCAATCGAGCACTTTATCACTGGGCAATAGTTTGACACCCAATAGCCGATGTATTTTTCGTGCTGGGGTGTCGTTAAACATTCATTCATTCATTCATTCATTCATTCATTCACTGGGCAACGTCCCGCCGTCAAACAAAGATAAGTACATGGGTAAAATTATGACCATATCGATTTAAAAATTCAAAAGTTAAATTAAACCACTCTGTAAAGAGTTGTGTACAACTTTTTTGAACCACAGGTATATAAGTATATTTAAATTTCGGCATACAACTCGGTGTCTTTCGAAAACTTCAACACATGAAGTCGATACATATAACGACAAGATTCAACTGTTCAAATAAATATCGGCACAATATAATGCGTATTTTGTTATTAAAATAATGCGTGTTTTGTGCTTTTTTAAACAGGTTTTAACTAAGAGTTCCCGTTAGAAAATCACATACAGATGTAATCATAGAGCGAGTCTGAAATATTATTACATTTTGTGTGTTTTTCTTCTAATTAGGTCCATTTGCTTCAGTTTGGGATGCGGTGAACTCGTATGGAAACTAACTCGTATGAACGGAAAACTCGTATGGAAAACGAACTTGTATGTAAAAAATAACGGTGAACTCGTATGAGGATGTTTGGATATGCAGATATAGTTTGATATTTCTCTTAAATGTGTATTTTGACACTTGTTTTGTATACATGCTTCTTATTTATGTCACCATCAGTCAACTATTTGCGTGTCAACCGCAGTTTGTGCGGCAACGGCAGTCACCCTATAAAAAGAAGAAGAAGGAATGTTTTACTTTAACGAAGCACTCAACACATTTTAATTACGGTTACAAGGCGTCATACATATGGTTAAGGACCACTCAGATAATGAGAAAGGAAACCAGCTACCGCCACGCAGTGGGCTACTCTCTTTCCGATTAGCAGCAGGGGATCTTTTATATGCACCATCCCACAGACAGGGTAGCACATACCACGGCCTTTGAAATACCAGTCGTGGTGCACTGGCTGGAACGAGAAATAGCCCAATGGGCTCACCGACGGGGATCGATCCCAAACCGACCGCGCATCAAGCGAGTGCTTTACCACTGGGCTACGTCTCGCCCTACTCACAACTAAGAAAAAATATATACAAAACCCCCACCCATCACATTACCACATCAATTGCTTGCTTGATATATTGTGCACAGTAGTTGCAAAATGAATAATTAACTCCACTTGGTTTAAGCAAAATTTATTCTGCAATAAAATATGGCGGTTTAGTGATTGGCCAACTGGAAGAATGAAAGAAAAGAAAGAGGAGCAAACAGATGGACGGCCAATTAATCTCGAAACGCTTGCTATTTAATTTTCCTTATATGGCTGATAAAATTCTGTGGAACTAATATATACATGACGTTAACATTGTTTGAAACAGAAAATATCGTTTTATTCAAATTGCCTTAGATCGTTCCTTTGTCTAAAACAAAGTCTGAGTATACTTCGATATCCACAAGAAAAATTCAATATGTAAAACCTACACACTTTTCAGTTTGAAAAATGTTGGACACAATTTAAGAAAGATAGCCGTATACAGTTCTTTGAACATAATTGTTTACTTGTTTTCATGCATTGTCAAACATTACCAAGGGAATACATACATAGTAAGAGCAAATACTAAAATACTAACAGTTACTGGAAACCTCATCCACAGCATCAGGAAATTGACTGTTACTGACATCCAATGCTACAGTGCTGACATTCAGTTACTATTATCATTTACACTAATAATGCCGTATCTTTTCAACTTATTACAACGGGACATAATAAGAATACACTCTGCGATCCATTATAACAATTCATTAATAAACCACACTCACACACGCGCGCATCCACACGCGTACACACACACAAGCACTCATAGAGTCAGTATTTTCTTAATTCAATTTACTAAACTCAATCGGATATAGATCCATTGTGATGTTTTTAGAGAGCTGTGTCTTCAGATGCTGAAACAAAAAATTACCAAATATTAAAATGATTTTGTTTATCTTTGAAATACATGTAATATATGAACACAATCTAGACATGAACGAATGAATGGATACGTAATGACACCACAGCACAAAATTATATTACCAGCTATATATATATATATATATATATATATATATATATATATATATATATATATATATATATGTTATTACACAGAGTATCGTCAATAATATATATTAGGAATAAAAATTGTATTATGCGAGTCTCTGGCTAGTATAATATATTATTTTTATTCCTAATATATGATATTGACGATACTGGAACACACGAGAGTAATAATCTCTTTATCATATAATATCAAGCTTAATACAACGTGTTTTTGTTAACTGTGCACGCAACTTTAATTGCAGTCCGCCATTACTAGATATTCAAATGACGTAAGAATATGTGGGGCGATGTCTTTTTGAATGGCAATGACGTCAAACTCGAATGGCGTCGTTTTGGATATCCTTACATCAAAATAAACTAGTACATAACGTGTTTTTTTTGGTTTTTTCTGAACGCTGGACAGCTTTCAGTGTACAATTGCTATTGAAATCTTTTTATTTGACGACTGAATGCATACGTCAATTATGGAGTGTCACCTTAGTACGTTCTATATATATATATATATATATATATATATATATATATACTTAAAAGAGTCATGTGGAAACAGACATAAATAGATTATCTGGAGTACTATATTACTTGATTCTAGTAAAGCAATTGATAACTGTTAATGTTTGGCATTATGGTATTGTTTTGCAATATATATACCCAGACAGGATCACTAATAACATATCTGAAGTAGTATTAATACATATTTTACTTATAAGTGACATAGAACAGTTGATTTATAAGACTATATCTTGATATGTCTTATGTTGGCTAAACTGTGTCTGGTACAGTATTTTGCAATGTATTTCATATTGCACGAAACGCTAAAGCATGTAAAACAAGACACGCATCATTTTCTGACAGACAACTGCTATTAACATAAACACGTAAGCATTGCTCTACAAAGATTACTTCATAGCACGGGTGGCAACATGTTTGTTCCAATGGGTCCAATAGACAAAGCAAATTAATAACAAGGACACGACAGCAGCTATTGCTACCGTTCACTACACACCACACAAACCTGTTGCGATATATTCCTTGTCAGAAAGTTCATAACATATTACCTCTTCAATCATTATTAGAAAGTTCATTAAAACGTATGACCTCTTCAATAAGGTAATTCAAAATGTCGTAGATAAACACGTACTGCATCTGTTAATATATAAAACATAATTATTTACTAGTAATACAATCGTAATATTACATATCTTTAGTGCCTGTTATATCACTTGAGCTGTTATGCACGTTTTGTAAACAGTATAATTAACTTAAAATGAATGACATTCGATAGAATGAAAAACCTACACCATTATCTCTAAATAACAGGGTTTTGTTTACAATGTTTACAAACACCTATGCCATTGTAATAATAATTGCATAATACCAGAAAAATACCATCTTGGAGAAGATAAATGTTTGTCGAAAATTAAGAGGGCTTAAATTAAGAGGTTGACAAAAATTAGACAATAATAAAGACAAAATATGCAACTTGGGAAAGTATCGTTCCATGACAACCTTAGTCACAAGCAAAATATATTTCAATATCAGACGAGTGGCAGTTATTAATTCGACTTTCAGTTGAGGAGGTGCAATGCACACATGCATTCTAGTTACCTCGGTTTCATAGTTAAGGGAAGAGAAGAGGTGAATGCTTCCGATGTCTATCAATATAACTGTTCGTGTCGGGTTTTTTTAACAGATTGCCCTGAGTTTGTCGCCATTGTTAAGACATTGTCGACTAGCAGAGACATTTTAATACTATAATTACATGTTAAATGTATTTTTCGGTATAACATATATCAGTGACTTTATATTAAGTGTGTTTCTGATCGTCAAACTTCATTGTATTTCCTAATATATACGAAATTATTGGGAGTCCAAATCCAGTTTGGGCTACTTACAAACTGTAGCCAGAAGGACGATCAGAAACAAATTGAATGTACAGGCACTGATATTCTAAACAAACATTTGTTTTTAGTATGTAATTGTAGTCGGTATAACATGTTATAAGTCAGAAACATCATACAAATGGCAGCAAATTCAGGACAGTCCCTTTGTGGATTCATAACGTTAGCTTCATGTTTGCTTCATGTGTAATTTAACTTTAATTAGCTAATCGCCTTGACGAAGCGAGTACCAGCACATTACAATTTACATATTATCGAGTTATTTAATTATGTAAACATTATATTTGATATCGATTAATTTGAATGTTTTTTTTAAATTATCTACTCGGCAATACTGTTTATCTTGCACTCGTGAATTGATGTTGTCCTTCCCTCGCCAAAGGCTCACGAAGAACAACATCAATTCACGAGTGCAAGATAAACGTTATTGCCGAGTAGCGAGTTGGGTATTCTATAAGTATTATCAACATTTACTTTATTTAAATATGATTAACTAAATCTAAATGTAATTTATCTAAATCATATTAAATTATTTGATGAATGTTAACATTCTCGTTAGTTTCTATAGACAATAGCAACATAACCGCGTTAGAAGCGCATCCATGATTAGCAAAATTAAATACCGAGCATCCTGGATTGTACTGACAGTAAATCTTTCCTTTAACATGGTTGAAATCAAAGCTATATTTTCCTAATCTAATGACAGATGCGTTAAGCACAGTCTAGTATCGTTGTCATATTATACATTACAGGGGCTGGCTTACCTCGGTCTGAATGATGTTTGGTCGTTCAATACACATTTTCAGCACGTACCCATACACATTAAGCTCTTGGTCCCGTGCATGGTCAAGGAGCCAATGGAAGAAGTAGTCGAGTGCAATGAACACCCCAGTCCGGCCACGCCCAGATCTGTAAATCACAACCATAATGAAAAATACAACTTTGTCTCTAATCCACCAATTCCATCACTGCATGTATTAAATCATTAAATAATTAAATACAATATACTGATCCGTAATAAGTCACCAGGGCCAATTCTCTGCAAAATAATGGCCGATCCCATGGATCTCTATCGAGTGCCTTGTCTATAGGAGGACAACCACTCCAGAGGAGATCCTTTACTGGAGATTTCCATCCCTCTGGTACAACCACAAAGACTACCACTCACAGACTAGTTTGCTAAATCAAAACCAGCATCGCACAGAGCTCATTGAAAATAATTACAGTTGTGATAAAATGCACTCATGAATCGCTGTCATAACAGTGAGGATATCAGGTGTATTGTCATCAGAAACTGATTTAATATCTTCCGATCAAGCCTTAATTTAGGAATGAAAAAATAGGAGAAGTGAATATTTATCGGAAAATTTCGTAACGTTTCCCCAGTTTCATCCTGCTATTACTGAATGATATAATATCATCAATACAGCGGAAAGTGAAGATAAACGTTTTTGTCCACATTCCTTTGTTTTGTTTTAACCAGATTAAACAGAAAGAAGGAAAGAAAGAAAGAAATGTTTTATTTAACGACGCACTCAACACATTTTAATTACGGTTATATGGCGTCAGACATATGGTTAAGGACCACACAGATTTTGAGAGGAAACCCGCTGTCGCCACTACATGGGCTACTCTTTCCGATTAGCAGCAAGGGATAATTTTATTTGCGCTTCCCACAGGCAGGATAACACAAACCATGGCCTTTGTTGAACCAGTTATGGATCACTGGTCGGTGCAAGTGGTTTACACTTACCCATTGAGCTTTGCGGAGCACTCACTCAGGGTTTGGAGTCGGTATCTGGATTAAAAATCCCATGCCTCGACTGGGATCCGAACCCAGTACCTACCAGCCTGTAGACCGATGGCCTAACCACGACGCCACCGAGGCCGGTAGATTAAAGAGAAAGTCTGATTCATATGCAGAGAAAAACAAATCGCTGAGTAATGGAGCCATATGGTGCATCTGGGGATTCCTATGTCCTGTTATTTGTTGCTAATGACTAAATCCAGCATATCACATTGATAGGGTTAGGATTAGCTGAGGGAACGTAAAGCTGGAGAAACATAGAGCTGAGGGAACATAGACATAATCCCTGTTCGTTCCTCGTTCTTTGTAAGAAATGCCCCACTGATTAAAGAATGGAGGTTTTTTTTCTTAGGTTGTCATGGGGGATTGTTGTGTATAATGTTGAAAAACGAAACGTTTTAATACTAGGTGAACATTGATCTGGATTTAGAGTGAATGATTATAAATCTTTGACATTCTTGGGAATCCACGTGCGATTAATACCATTAGTCTACAAGACGTTCTAACAATACATAGAAAGCACAATTTAATCACAACCATATCAGGACTTCATTATCCACTTGCGATCAGCCATTAAATTGATCATCTGACTACAACTGCGTTATAGTTAAAAATTTATTTAGCAACATATGAACCTTTATTTTTTATGGCGGTGGGTGGGTTATTGTTTCCATACAACAAACATTCTAAACCCCTCGGATTTAATGAAGGGGTGATTTTATCCTGGATTCCAGCAATATAAGACGTAATCGTATCGAAAAACAAAAACTCCAGCACTGTAAATCACAATCATATATAAGAACAGAAACCTATAGAGTTATTTGTCACACATTTAGATGTTCTTTGTCAGTTCCTCTACTGGAGAAAAATGATATAATATGAATGCGTTTCTAATGTATTAGCTGTGTAATGTATACCAGTTGGGAGAACGGACGGGTGTCACATGGTCAATCTTACAGATTAGCATATTGTCTTCATAAATACTTTATAAATACTTAGGGTGGGACTTAGCCTGGTGGTAAAGCGCTTGCTGGTCTAAGATCCTCTCCAAGACTGTATGTCAGAATTGACGAATGTTTGACATCCAATAGCCGATGATTAATAAATCAATGTGCTCTAGTGGTGTCGTTTGACAAACTTTAACTTTATAAATACTTCCCCAGAAGCGCACACCTTTTGACAATGTTGAAATGGGAAAACCTTAGTATCCATCCTCAAAGGATCTGTGTGGTCCTGAACCATATGTCCGACGACATATAACCGTAAATCAAATGTGTTGTTGTGCGTCGTTAAATAAAACATTTCTTTCCTTCCTTCCATCCTCAAAGGGGATCGATCCTAATGCCTATATCTTAGGCCAGTAGTCTACTTCAGTGAATCACAGGTCCTTGAACTGGCTGCAGTGAAATATATTGGTTCTTGTATTTGTTTAGGTCGGAACATTTAGATATCGATTGTAGTTCTAGGTCTGGTAAGTTCAGGTAAACTGTTGCTAACCTGCAGTGCACAACGATGGGACCACTGTAAAATATGTTCCACTCGCGGACTGTCCGAATAAAACTGACGATGTTTTTGAAAGACACGTTGGTGCAAGTGTCGTCCCATCCTGACATAACGTATTGCCGAACAGATCTCTCTTCATCGCCCTGATAAAAAAGAAAAGAAATACGGATTAAAATGATCATGACCCAGGTTATGCTAAATAGCCACCTTGTATGAAATTGTTAGCATGTAGAATACATTTAGGGATATTCCAAACAAATAACAAGGACAAATAACAAATTGAGGATAGAGAAATAAATATTTGAAACAAGGACATTTATTTAATATGTAATTTTAGGCTTTGTTAGTAGGACACGTTATAATCATAGCAAAGTCAGGAGAGTTTGTTCAACTCAAATTAAATAAAAACGTACATTGAACAATGGACAGTAAACTGACTAATACACAAAGTCAGGAGAGTTTGTTCGTACATTGAACAATGGACAGTGCCAACTGACCAATACACAAAGTCAGGAGAGTTTGTTCAACTTAAATTAAATAAAAACGTACATTGAACAATGGACAGTGCCAACTGACCAATACACAAAGTCAGGAGAGTTTGTTCAACTCAAATTGAATAAAAACGTACATTGAACAATGGACAGTGCCAACTGACCAATACACAAAGTCAGGAGAGTTTGTTCAACTTAAATTGAATAAAAACGTACATTGAACAATGGACAGTGCCAACTGACCAATACACAAAGTCAGGAGAGTTTGTTCAACTTAAATTGAATAAAAACGTACATTGAACAATGGACAGTGCCAACTGACCAATACACAAAGTCAGGAGAGTTTGTTCAACTTAAATTGAATAAAAACGTACATTGAACAATGGACAGTGCCAACTGACCAATACACAAAGTCAGGAGAGTTTGTTCAACTTAAATTGAATAAAAACGTACATTGAACAATGGACAGTGCCAACTGACCAATACACAAAGTCAGGAGAGTTTGTTCAACTTAAATTGAATAAAAACGTACATTGAACAATGGACAGTGCCAACTGACCAATACACAAAGTCAGGAGAGTTTGTTCAACTTAAATTGAATAAAAACGTACATTGAACAATGGACAGTGCCAACTGACCAATACACAAAGTCAGGAGAGTTTGTTCAACTTAAATTGAATAAAAACGTACATTGAACAATGGACAGTGCCAACTGACCAATACACAAAGTCAGGAGAGTTTGTTCAACTTAAATTAAATAAAAACGTACATTGAAAATGGACAGTGCCATTGACCAATACACAAAGTCAGGAGAGTTTGTTCAACTCAGTGGACAGTGCCAACTGACCAATACACAAAGTCAGGAGAGTTTGTTCAACTCAAATTAAATAAAAACGTACATTAAACAATGGACAGTGCCAACTGACCAATACACAAAGTCAAGAGAGCTTGTTCAACTTAAATAAAAACATACATTGAACAATGGACAGTGCTAACTGACCAATACACATGTCTCATATCAATTACCAGTGTGATTCTGAATATTCGGGTGAGTAAATTCAATGTGTTGCAATGCTCATATACCATCTTAACAGTTACGGCCCCATATCCAACTGCCTCTTGTATGTTTTGTGGCCAGTATGTATTCACGTTGAACTGCAACGAAACAGTATTGATAAATGTTTTTAAAAATGGATATCACTGAGATATATATATATATATATATATATATATATATATATATATTATATATATATATATATATATATATATATATTTTCTGGAGCATCCTTCATATGTGTCCCTGATGTGGGACAAGGCTATTCCACCCGAGGGTACATAATTTGTTGTCAGGGACGAGTCCCTGACATCATATTATGTACCCGAGGGTGGAATAGCCCTGTCCCACATGGATACCTAATGGAGGATTATTTTTCTCCCATCCAGTAGATGAAAAATAAGCATTTGGGGAAAACTGTGAAAAACCTAAAAAATAAATTGAAAATATTATACCCAAAAATGGTTTATACTAAAAGTATAAACCGAAAATGAAAGTATAATTTCATTATGACAGCAGGTTTCCTTGTTTTTATAAAATATAAACAGTATTTCTTGCGTTATTTTGCCGTTTACGTGACGTCACCGAATGTTAATATCAGCTCAAACAATATAAGTCACGTGGTCATGCAAAACCGATTTATCCCGCATGGGCTGACGTCATGGAATACGCCTGTCTTGCATGACTAGGGATGGAGAAATATATATATACAACAACATATATATATATATATATATATATATATATATATATATATATATATATATCAGTGGCGAATCCATTAAATCCATTTAGGGAGGCCCCAATGATATAAGGCGGAATGCCAATGGAACTTTGGTGGAGGTTTGGAGAGGATCGTAAAACAAAATGAAAATTAACATATTATAAAATTATAACTGTCGTAAAATGTCGATATATATCGCATTGTCTTCTGACCATTTCATTTTCAACGAAATCCGCCAACATCACAATCACTTCGCATTTACGTTTCCAAATCATCCTCCAAAAGTCTACAAACGTTTCCTCCATTGGGTCTTGGGTGGCAATGTATCTTCGATCTTTATAACCCTGAAAAATCACCACAGGATGTTGAAGTGTGATTTTAATAAACTGACACAGAGAATTACGTATTATAGAAGGACTGACTGGGAAAGTTATTAGAAGAAAGAGATGTATCATATGTTTTATGGTGAGCCTCTGCTGTGGTCGAAGCTTTAAATTCATGCTGACTACTGGTATGTATGTATGTATGTATGTATGTATGTATGTATGTATGTATGCATGTATGCATGCATGCATGCATGGATGTATGGATGTATGTATGTATGTATGTATGTGTGTATGTATGTATGTATGTATGTGTGTGTATGTATGTATGTATGTATGTATGTGTGTATCAGCATTAGTGTATGAAAAATACTCCTTTTAAAACGTTACTGTGAAGATATTACAGATGTACTCTTTAAAAGAATAAAACTAAGAAATTGGAACTCACTGGAATGAAGTAATAAATATTCATATTGTTCGAGGGGTCATCAGGTACTGGCTCTAACTTCTCCCGGCTGTTGGCATCTGAAATAGCAACACCGCCATTTCTCATGAACAACCACAGCAGATAATAAGCAAAACAAATTACCCCCTCCACACAACCCCCCTCCCAAAACCACAAAAAAAAAAAACCCGAGACGAAAATAAGCGGTTACGGTCACGGATTATCAAATGCCCTACGTGTTGGTGTAGTAAGTTTGAATTTGGTTAATTGTTAACATTTTATGTTTCTAAATAATCATACAGGAATACAAAACAATCGAGACACACATTTGCAACAAACGTTAAGTGTGAAAAATTGTTATTTTCTCCTGAATTGTCTAATTTATATTTTACTAATTTTACTATATTTTACAAACAAGTCCATATCTATAGCAGGCTATGGTCCTATTTTCACCTCAGATCTGAACGTTTACTTATTACTGATTATTAACATGTTCGCGTTTAAAATCCACATACAACAACACGTTTGTTTAACACTGGTTAGTCGGGATTCTGTTCTCCGGGTGACATTAATACAGATATAAATGGATATGTTCAGGTCGAACGATCGCGGTCCCTCGCTAGACTGGTTTTACTGCTTAACGTTATATAAATGGAATTTGATAGAAGACGGTGGTAACATTGAATATTTTTTTCCACGAGAACCCGGCTTCCTAACATGTACTACATGAGACTATAATACTACCCGGTAAAACATCTAATTTGTCGCAGGTAAAGTATAGCCGATATTTTCTCCGTTAAAGATATAGACCCTATTGTTCACCATGTGAACATGGACATTAAGCTTAGTTAACTTACAAACGTGCAACACATCTGGGTCGGTAGGCACGAGGAGCAGATAAAACCAATCTAATTAAAATTAGCTCCACTATTACATGTGGATCTAACACCAGCCAGTTGGAGCTCATGTCCACCAATCAAAACCTTACTTGCAGAATCCTGCCAGTGATTTAAAAATAATTTGAAAACATTCCGAATTATCCTGAGGGTATACGATATGTTTCATGTGAATTACGAATGCCTTATTTAGACCAGTAGAACTAATTTTAATCGGATTGCTAACAACACTGCGTAGTCCCCAACGTCCAGGTAACATTTCGTCTGTAAATAATAATTTAAATATTGACCAATCACACTTCGCCTTTTATAACGTTATTTGGGAGCATACAAATTCTAAAAATATCGGGCGAGTCTATTTTAGTGGCCGCAGTACAGCGAACCATACCAATACGTACGGGGTGGGTTATCAGTATTCAATTTTACATTAAAAATTATTTATTTATGTATAAAAAACCCCAACTAAATCAGTCTTCAGTTTTACATTACAAATTATTTATTTTATAAAATAAGACATGTTTTAAGGCATTCGTAATTCACACGAAACATGTCGTATATACCCTCAGGATAATTCGGAATGTTTTCAAATTATTTTTAAATCACTGGCAGGATTCTGCAAGTAAGGTTTTGATTGGTGGACATGAGCTCCAACTGGCTGGTGTTAGATCCACATGTAATAGTGGAGCTAATTTTAATTAGATTGAGATAAAACTAAGTGCGGATTGCTATTTGGATTCAAATTCATTAACATTTTGGTATGCATAAATATAATTCCAATTCACTCTGCATATAACGCAAAATTTGATTGGCTAATCAAATCCATTTGCGGCAGTATAACGAGCATGTACCTGTCGGAAATGTGGGGGATTCCCCAAGATTCTATTTGCATATTTATACGCTACTTCTCTTTGTTTTGTTGGACGTAATTACTTTTAAAATACAAACGTTGAATCTTTTTCTAAAACAAAATAGGTTCTCCTCTAAATTTTATGACGTAAATGCTGTTTATAAACGTTTGTCTGACGTCATGTGTGTGACGCTGACAGGAATGTGGAAGTAACTAACGGCAAGTATGCTGAATTTTGAATCTTCGTTATTGAGCACCAGTGTTGTCGTGATGAGTATAAGTGAAATCGGTAATAATGGTTGGTATACTTGTTAATAAAACAATAAAATATTAAAACGATATTAGGAGCAGCAATTGTACAATTGTATTACATGTAAAAACCTATTTTGTATTTAATATTATAAGTATTTTATAAGGCGGATGACTTCAAACAAGATTTTTTTTTAAATATATAAATACATTTATTTATTTATTAAAAACCCCCAAAACAAAACCCCCTTGTGTATACATACATACATACATACATAAAACATATATATATATATATATATATATATATATATATATATACGTACGTATGTATGAGAGAGAGAGAGAGAGAGAGAGAGAGAGAGAGAGAGAGAGAAACTCTCTCTCTCTCTCTCTCTCTCTCTCTCTCTCTCTCTCTCTCTGTATATATATATATATATATATATATATATTTAATCAGTGGATTTAAATTTGTACTAGATAAAATAAACTAGAATGATATTATTTATGATTGCAAGAAACAAACTATTTACTTCAGTTGAAAAATATGTTACAATCAGAATATAGACTTGAAACAATAGTGAAAATATCTAATCGCAGATTTAAGTGTCGTGCCAAATGTGTTATGGGTGTCAAACGTTTGTTTTGTGATTCAACTAACAGTACCAGACGAGTAATCACCAGGAAAATACGATCAGCTCGTATCCTTGTTGATGAAGTATATACATTGTGCAACAGAGAATGCTTGGAAAAATGCTTAACTCTGAATTATGCGTTTAAAGTATGAAAACTGGTTCATCGATTCTGTAAAGAAATGTATATGCGATCCATGTTCGATGAGGAGAAAACTCGCTGGCAGGTGGATACGTCTTGTTTGTGCAGATCCAGTTTTCTTAGTTACTCCAGGATTTGTTCTGTATCAATACCAGTGCAACGACTATTTAGATATTAATATTAACACTGTAGAGTGGATGGAAATTCTAAAAAAACAAAAACAAGTACTGAAATTCCTGCAGTTGGAAGATCGACTTGTAAAATTAACATGTGTGCATGTATAAGTTTACATTATAGAATACATTAATTCAGTTTTGTCATCGCATCCAAAGTGAAAACAAAGGTTCTTAACACAACTGAAAACAACAAACTTGAAACGTACTACAGCAAATTCAGAGGACCTAGGGCATTCTACGTGCCGAAGAAATTTCATAGAGCTTTGAAAAATCATGACTTACAAACATACAAGTTAGGTACAGTAACACAATGGTTGAATGACGAAGATGCATACAGTTTACACAAGCCAATGAGCCGCTCATTCTAGCGTCTCCGTGTTCGAGTTAACAAAAAGGATGTGATATTTGATGGACGTTAGTCGACATTCAAAAGTTAACAATGGAGTTAGGTACATGCTTATAGCAACTGACATCCTATCAAGATATTTGTGGGCCATGATACTAGTTAACAAAATACCGGAGACGGTATTAGAAGGCTTGAAAACTGTTTTAAAAGATGGACGAATACCTAAGAATGGTCGGGTGGACAAAGGTACAGGGTTTGCTGGCATATTCAAGCAGTTTCTGTCAAAAGAAACCATTAAACTGATTGCAACGCAGAATGAAAAAATCAAAAGTAACTTTGCTGAGAGAGTAATCCGCACCCTTCACATGATTGTTTCAAGATATACCACTTATAACAATACTCAAATATACATACACATTTTAGCAGATCTAGTTCACAGTTACAATATGACTCTGGGTCAGTGAGCTCCAGCTGATGTAAAGAAAAAGTAAAGTAAAGTTTATTTTATTTAACGACGCCACTAGAGCACATTGATTTTTTATCTTATCATCGGCTATTGGACGTCAAACATATTTTTTTAGAGGAAACCCGCTGTCGCCACATAGGCTACTCTTTTACGACAGGCAGCAAGGGATCTTTTATTTGCGCTTCCCACAGGCAGGATAGCACAAACCATGGGCTTTGTTGAATCAGTTATGGATCACTGGTCGGTGCAAGTGGTTTACACCTACCCACTAAGCCTTGCGGAGCACTCACTCAGGGTTTGGAATCGGTATCTGGATTAAAAATCCCATGCCTCGACTGGGATCCGAACCCAGTACCGACCAGCCTGTAGACCGATGGCCTAACCACGACGCCACCGAGGCCGGTAATGATGTAAAGAACACGAATGGGATTAAAGTGTGGAGTCATGTGTACGTCAAACCTATGTTAAAAAAACTTCAAATGAACAAACCTTTAGGAAATTTGTTATTTGTTAACTAGAATGAGCTATTTCAATAAATCATTCACTAAGAAGCAGGACTTGCGATGGACGGAGGAACTGTTTAAAATACATTCTAGAACATGTCGCTAAGGTATTGCAGTTTATAGACTGCGTTATTTTCACGATGAGGTGCTGAACATTTAAGAAAGTTAATACAAATCAAGAAAATGACTAAAAGTGTATTACACATGTATTTGGTTCGATAGGTTGGCCACCTAGTTTTGATTCATTCTTAGAATAAAGTGAACTGAAATCTTTGTGAATCATCGAGAAGTACGTTATATTGAATAGTACAGATTCTAAATCAGTGTTTTCTGACAACAACCCCTATCATTTCCGAATAAAGTTAAACAAGAGGCTAACGTTTGAATATGTTTGGATTGTGTCTCTTGTGGATTTGAATTTTGAAGAAATTGATATTCATAGTATGAACGATTTGCAAATAGACGTGTTGTGTAATTTGTGTGACACCAGTCTAGTAGCTGATGGTTTTGCACTGCTACTAAGACATGTTGATTTACGAGACGGTCCCCGATATGAGTTTAATACAATGTTGAACATCCGTGGTGTAGTGAAGGAGAGTGCCTATGTCAAGATACATATACAAGATGCATTGGACACCCCAGGCTCATTTATCAAAGAGCCGATGAGTATGACACTACTATTACGACAGTATCCATTTCAAGAGCAATTTATTATGGATTGTAAACTTTACGTTCCTGATCTGAACAAAGCAAAGAATGTTGTACATTCGAATAATAAAATAAACAAGTAGGCTCTGGAGTTGGCAATTATAAGAACACGTGCTTTTCGTACATGATTTCGATGACATATAAACAGTGACATCGACAACAATAACAAAGTTAAAGTAAAGTAGAAGTAACGTCATCAACACAAGACGTGGTGGATATGGCCGAAGCTGAACAGGAATGTTATAGAGCTATACAACGTAAATCTGGTGATCGAATCGTCAAAGTGAAAAAAGTCAGTCGAATGACACAACATAAAAAAACGTGCTCCTGTATCGAAATGCAAATCACCAGTTGGTGAAAAAGATATATTTGTATAAACAAGAAGCAGTATATTGTTACTTACAGACAAAGATTTTGTGGATGGTTTACACAGTGCATTGGACCTGTTTTCTATGCCCACGTACCAAACAAGCATGTTTCAACATTGCAAAGTCAACGTCATACCTGTCAGTCAAATTAACGATTCATCACCAGTAGAATTCCAAATTGGAAACAGCGGAAGCGACTACGTTGATTTGAAATGAAGTCATTTGCATGTCAAGCTGAAGATCAGTCAGGCTGATGGAACGATCCTGGATAAAAATGAACACGTGGCTCCAGTAGTAAATTTATTCATGCAAGCTCTGCGGTCGCAAGTCGCTGTATATTTACAAGGTCAACTGGTGAGTTGAGGAAACAATCACTATCCATATAAAGCAATTATCCAAACCTTATTGAATAATCGAGCAGAGGCTAAACAATCTCAACTTCAATCTTAGTTGTTCTACAAGGACATTGGAGATGTGCAAGTAGACATCAAAAGCATCGGTCCTATTATTGGAATCAATTCAGGATTAACTGACCGAGGAGCATTGATTGCAGGCAGTAAAACAATTACCATGGAAGGTCCCCTGTGCGAAGATATATTTAATATGGGGAGATATCTAGTAAATGGAGTGAATATGACTATTAAGGTATTTTGGAGCTCCATTCCCTTTTGTCTAATGTCCGCCAAATTTAGTCAGGAGTACAATATCGAGCTGCAAGATATCTACGTCAAGTTATGTTAGCTCAAAATGATCAAAACACTCATTCTAACACACAACGTTTTAAAAGTTCAATGTTTTGTATCCCCTCGCTAAAACTGAAGTTAAAATAACCAGTATAACCTCTTCACAACAGAGCTACATGTGAGAGCGTGTATCAGTCACAATGCCCAAACAGACTAGTTGTTGGGTTGTGGATGGAGATGTGTGAGTGGATCATATACAAAGAACCTGTTTAACTTCCAGAGTTCATTTGTGAAGACTTTGAGGTTGTATCTGAATGGTGTCAGTGTACCCGGCCAACCCGTCAAAGCAGACGACATAACCGCCTGCGTGAATTTGTTTGAGGACATGAGCAGATTAGTCCAGGAGACTGGAAACTACATTGATAGAACTGAATTTGTTCTGGGAAATGGATTGTTTGTGTTTATTCTTCAACTCGTTTTTTTTAAACTCTGATTATTTAAACTTGCTCAAGAGTTGTAATTTACGGTTAGAAGTACAATTTAAATCGGTACTGACACACACACACACACACACACACACACACACAGAGAGAGAGAGAGAGAGAGAGAGAGAGAGAGAGAGAGAGAGAGAGAGAGAGAGAGAGGAGAGAGAGAGAGAGAGAGAGAGAGAGAGATGTATAGTTTTCAAATAAAATGTGCTGTAGACTGTGACCCAATCTTCATTTACATAGTGTAGGTGTTTACTTGAGCGACACACTATGATGCTTGAAACGAGGGAGCCCCTGGGGGTTTATCATCAACACAGACCTATCACACCTACTGGGTATGCATTGGGTTGCGTGTTATTTTGTAAATAAGAGAGCAGAGGTTTTCAATAGTTTTGGCAAACCGCCTGAATATTATAATATAAAGTTTGTTACATTTCTTAAAAAAGCATTGTACATCTTATGTTTAGAATAGGAAATCCATTCAAAGTTTTATGGAGATATTTGTATCCAATTTTATATGTAGATCCTTCAGATAAATATAGCTGTTTGGTAGTAATGTTAACATGAATAAACGTTATCTAAATTCGGGCTCTTGAGAGAGAGAGAGAGAGAGAGAGAGAGAGAGAGAGAGAGAGAGAGAGAGAGAGAGAGAGAGAGAGAGAGAGAGAGAGAGAGAGAGAGAAGAGAGAGAGAGAGAGAGAGAGAGAGAGAGAGAGAGAGAGAGAGAGAGAGAGAGAGAGATACTGGAGTTGTGATTACAGTTCATACGACTAATGACGGGTTGAAATCTATTCTTACCTAATTTACAGTCCAATTCTGCACACAATTGTGAAGTGGGATCTTTAGCAGTTGAAAACAGATCCTATTACACGCAAAAAACCCAGTAAACAAATGAAAAAGACAGATAATATATATTATAAAATACGTGATAATAATTATCATTATTATAGGAAATCTGATTGTGTGTGTGTGTGTGTGTGTGTGTGTGTGTGTGTATGTGTGTGTGTGTGTGTGTGTGTCACAATTCTGGAGGAGCTGACTCGACCCCCTATAAACTTCAGTCAGCACATCGCCACAGTCTGGACTCTGTCACCACCCCAACTAAAATGCCTGCACATGCAAAATTCCTGCACTTGCGCTTGCGTATATATAGCTGTTAGGCAGTGATTTTAATATGAATAAACGTTATCTAGATTTGGTATTTTTTGTTATATTAGGGCAATAATCAGCCTGCCACCTCCATCCCCCAAACTGGAGTCCGTATGCATATAACGCCAAGAAATAAACAATTTCAATTAACTATATATATGATAAGGATGAACACTATTCTATATTTTGAAAAACCTAATATGATCACGGTCCCATGGCCCTTTTTCAAATAATGACACTTAACTGCCAGGGACTAGGGTATCCGGAAAAATGAAAAGACGTATTAAATTATATAAAATGCAAGAATGTTAATATTTATTGTTTGCAAGATACACATGTTCGATGGAATTATAGCTGTATATCCAAACCCAGTGGGGGTACAAATGCCTTTTCAACTCATATTCCACAAACGCTAGAGGAATAGCTATTTTGTTTAATAATAACTTCGAATATAGCATACATAAAACTAAATCAGATGGCTCAGGAAATATCTTTATTTTAAATATTACAATAGATGGAGAAAGAATAACATTAGTAAATTTATATGGTCCGAATTCAGACAATCCCGATTTCTTTCAGTTACTATTGGATTGCATTGTAGATTTTGACTATGATAAATATATTATATGTGGTGATTTTAATTTAGTATTAAATCAACATTTAGATACAAAATATTATTTACATGCTAATCACCCAAAAGCTGAACAAAACATCATTGAAAATATGGAACTGTTTGATTTAAAATACCTATTTAGACAAAATATTTATGGCAAAAAAAAAAAAACCCCACCCACCGCTCAAACAAGCTAGACTAGATTTTTTTCTTATAGCAAATAATTTAATGCTTGCTGTAAAGAAAGTAATAATCGAGAATAGTTATCGTTCAGATCACACCAGAGTAGTTTTAATTTTAAAATTTAATCAAATACAAAAAGGGTACTGGACTGTGGAAGTTTAACAATTCACTTCTAACAGATAAAGATTATGTTAAAACAATAAAAGAATTAATAGAACATATCAAACATCAATATACCTGTATATAATAATTTAAATTTAAAATCGATTTCAATAGAAGAAATACAATTTATAACAAATGACCAGCTGTTTTTGGAAACATTACTGATGGAAATAAGGGGCAAGACAATAGCCTTTTCCTCGTTCCAAAATACCCCCAAATGGATTAGAAAAACTACTTTGTGCTGAAATTAAAACATTAGAAGAAAGTGAAAATATTGACGTAGAAGCAATTGAAAAAAGAAATATGAACTAACAGAACTAAGAAAAGAAAAATTGAAGGGTAGCTATATAAGATCAAGTTCTTTTGTAACTTAGAATCTAGAAATTACTTTAGTAAATTCATATTAACTATAAGATTTTCCTCAAACAATACAACATTTATTTTTCGATTGCGTTAGGTACACACTTTATGGGAAGCAGTAACAGATTGGATATTTATTCGAACAGGAACTATAATTCATTTTAATAAAATTATTATGTTTGGTTTGGTAAATAATAATAAAAGCGATTTTATAAACTGGTTAATAATTAATATGAAATATTATATATACAGTATGAAAAAACAAAAGAAATGTTTAAGTATTAACGCTGTGCATGACATAATGCAACATAAATTTGAAATGGAAAGGTATATTCTTTAAAAAACCCTTGTAAATACGATGTATTTAATAATGAATGGGCAGCGTGTCAAACACTATTTTAGTGAGACTTAAAGATAATCTAGACATCGAAACAGCTTGTTTGAAAACAAAATTCGGACTACATTTTAGAACAAATATAATACTTTCAATTTCATCTCTTCCATATATATTTCTGGTAGATGTGGGTACATGTGTGAATTTATGTACCTGTCTAATATATATGTGTATGCATTTATGTATGTGGGTATCTCTATGAATATACTGTCATATATGTGCAATTATGCACGAAATTACTCTGTTCCTTCTTTCGTTCCTTATTTGTTTTGTTTTTTGTTTTTTTCTTCTCTATCTTTCTTTTCAGTTTAAGTCAGTGCCCTAGTGGAATTTAAAGAATATTTCTTCATACCAGATATGTCTATGTAATTACCTGTATATGTTGCTAGTAATATATATGCTATGTATTTCAGTGATTTAGGGCCCCAACACTAACACTACGTATTCTTCTGGGACAATTAAATATATATATATATCTATATGATCACGGTTAGACAAGTAAAATATAAAACAAAATACGTTAATAATAGGAACTCACGATCCATTCTTTGTTAAATAATAGGTTGGAATTCCTGTGCAGCTCAGCAACATAGACCTTAAATTCACTTGGTTTTATCGGTCTGTAACAAACAAATTTTAATGAACCATGATAGTAATAGAGAATTCTCATCAGTTAGGAAGAATATTTGAATGACAAGACTGTTATTTAACACGATATTTCTCTCTCTCTCTGTGTGTGTATATATATATATATATATATATATATATATATATATATATATATATATATATGTATGTATGTATGTATGTATGTATGTGTGTGTGTGTGTGTGTGTGTGTGTGTGTGTGTGTGTGTGTGTGTGTGTGAGAGAGAGAGAGAGAGAGAGAGAGAGAGAGAGAGAGAGAGAGAGAGAGAGAGAGAGAGAGAGAGAGAGAGAGAGAGAGACAGAGAGAGACAGAGATGCACAGATAGACACTAATAAACAGAGAGAGATATAGGGAAGAAGAAGAAGAAGACACAGACAGACAGACAAATAGACACGAATAAACATGGAGGGAGATAGGGAGGAAGAAGAGGATACAGACAGAGACAGAAAGAGAAGAGACAGGCAGGGTCTGGAGTAATAGTTTCTGGCACGAGTCGTTTTGTTTAGGTTTTTGTAGATGGTTTTTCTGACACGAGTCTCAAGAAAATCAATCGTTGGGGTAGGTGTTTGAATTTAGCTTATTTTTTGTTCTATACACAATTAATTACAATGATTTATAGATATGCCATTACACATAATACAGAGTTTCTGGTATGTGTAAATTCCAGTGACCAATCCAGAAAAAAAGCCAAACGGAATTATATTTTATTAAGAAATTATGTTGTCTATATGTTTTATTTTCCAAAACAAGTAGCTTATATAGTGCAAACATTTACAGGCTTCATATTAAACTGATTTATAGGTATGTCCATTCCACATATTATAGGGGTGCAGTTTGTTAAACATCTCAGAGACGATACCGAATGAGAGAGGGTTCTCTTTGAGGGGAAAGGGTGGTGCTTCTCACCGCTTACTACATTCTTTAGTGTCGTTTAATTAATCATTTCTGAATTTTAATTATGAATTTCTTGTATGACTAAATTCAATTAGTGAAGAAATTGTTTTTCAATTGCTTTTATTCACAATAAATTGGATTTTTTGTTTTATAAGTCCAGCAGCAAACCAAATATTTTTGCATCTTCTTACAAGGTGTCCATGCATATATGTGAGTAAAAATTTGTATATAATATTTTAGTATGCTTAACCTTAAAAGAAGTAGCTAAAACATGTTTAAACATTCAGATAACCTAATTATGTAATGTCCTATTTAGGTTGTAAACACTTTCTGGCAATATACTACTTTTCAAATAGTCGCGGTGTCTCTTTTTCTTTTTCTTTCAGTCCTTTATAACAGCAGCATATTTCTCTGAGAATCCCTATTCTCACTGGAGGATTCACGGTGCACCCCATTATTTTGGGGAGATAATTGAGTCATTCAACAGATGGAGGAATCAATAAAGGCACTTCATCATTTATGGTGAACTGGCTTAAACGAGAAATAGCCCAATAGACCCACCGACGGGGATCGATCATGGGCCGATCGCATATCAGGCCAGCGATTTACTATTGGGCTATGCCCCGCTCCTGAGGCTTGAGAGAAGTCAATAAACTACAAAGGTTAAGTGAAAAATAATATGTCATCCCGTATTAGAGTCATCAGAGAGCCAATACATTTCAAAACGTGAATACAAGCAGTCAGCCTTAACTGGAGCTTTATGGAGGGTTTGACAGCTATAATTGCACATACAGGTTTGGTAGCTGCTATCTGTCCGGATTCGAGGGTCAAACCTGTAAATAATGCAGAATATTTGAGTAAAACAATTATTATCTCATACCCGATTGCGGAATTTTGCTTTCATCAGAAGTGCACACATTTTAAAAATGTTTGATCGCAACCTACCTACCTGTCCGGATTGGGAAAATCATCAACCACGGAAGATAGGTCAGGATCCAGGATGTAGAGGTCTCCATCGCACGTGTATGCTACATAACGTAAATGTTCCTCAGCTGGATCAATGCGGGTAAAACATTCGGATGACTTAGCTGCAAAACAGAATTTATTCCCGAATGACGAAGATTTCACTCGATTACTCTTAAAGGGACATTCCTGAGTTTGCTGCAATTTTTGAGATGTTATCGACTAACAGAGACTTTTTAACGATTGTAATTACATATCAAATATATTTTTCTGCATAAAATATTAGTGGCTGTATATTAAACGTGTTTCTGATCGTTCTAATATTTGTACTAGGTTAAATTTAATTTTATTTCCTAAATTATATTTTTTAGTACGTACGAAATTATTTGAAGACAAAATCCAGTTTGGGCTTCTTCTAAATATTAAGACGATCAAAAACACATTGAATATACAGACACTGAACAAGAAAATATATTTAATATGTAACTTTAATCTCAGTATAACACGCAGAAAATACGTAGAAAATTACAAAATATTTTGGTATTTTTCTAAAGCTAAAATGATGTGGTAGATAGAACTACTTACAATCAAGAAAGCACCACTGCCCTGAAAGAGGCGAAAAAAAACCCGGTTCACTGTTCTCAACATTACCATCCTGTATAAACAAAGACAGATATATCAGTGATTTTAAAGCGAAGGAAAATAATTTTCTTACACACTGGACTGAATTAGGCAGCTTTTGCAGGCACAGCAGAGCAGGGGAACTGGGCGAGGGGGACTCTACTCACCCCAATAATTTTGAATAAAAAATATTATTGGTAGTAAATCTTAAGGCAGAGATGAATTTTACCAGAGATGAGATTGCATTTCAGGACATTTAGTTTTTAAACGTTTATGGGGGAGCACCTCCCGAACACCCCTAGAAACTTTGCTTTGCGCCCTCGATCTCAATCAGCTCCTCACCAATGTCTATTTGTTTCCGCAATGCTTGTTTTGTATGGTGCTAGATTTATGCACCCTTTTCATTGGTCAGTTGGACTCGTCGTTTAGGTGGTAGACAGTCGTTGTTGCCTGTTGATTACGTCATTTTCTAAGCAACGGTAGTACCGGACGTCACGTAATATACAACACTACATGCATTCCTTTTAGTAATATATACTCTTCAAAAAAAAGTAGGGGAACTCTAATAAGAATTTACAATTGCCAAAATTTTAAGGTATATTAGCTGTAGAGAATGGTTATATGATAATAGTGAATTAATTGGGCAAACATTACAGAAGGTTTTATGACCACCAAAGATATTGAAGGACGATTGGGATCAGAAGTGAAATTTGAAAGTTGACGTTTTTTATGAGTAAATCGCAAATTAAAAAAATAAAAATGACTAAAAACAAAACAATAACAATTGTATGATCAACAGAATGAAAAAGATTGGCAGAAATAATGTTCCACAGTGATTAATGGACCTTCCTGTAAATTGTCAAAATCGAGAATGACACCCCACGCACGTGTACGGGTCAAGTGCGTGATGTATGTGCAAATTATGGAATATCTATCTATCTATATAATATATATATATATATATATATATATATATATATATATATATATATATATATATATATATCAGCTGTGAGCAGGGTAATGACGTTACGGTACAAACATAAAAATAGTGAATTCATAATAATTATTCTAAAATTATAAGTATGATTGAACTAGGAAATCTTTCTGGCACTCGTCCTTTTGCAGACGGTTTTTCTGAAACGAAAGCTCGCACCAAGAATTGATTTTCTTCAGACTTGTGTTAGAAGAACTATCTACAAAAGGACTTGTACCAGAAACTTATTCTAGACGATTTCTAAATACACCTGACGTCATAACTCATGCGCTAGAACGATTGACGTCATGTTTTTTTTTCAGAATTTTGTTGAATTACTTATTCCCCAAGTTGTCATTTCACGTTGGATCATTGTTTGAAAAAAGATTTAAACAAATTCATATTTTTAACTTTATATTTATGGTTACTTTTTTACATTTTTATGTCGTTTAATTAACCAATGACAATACAGAACACACTCGCCATCAGTTTACAATGCATTTTATTTTTGTACCCTGATGTCATGATCCTCACAGGTGATATATAATACGTCACTATAAGGAATGCATGCAGTGTTGCATATTACGTGACATCTGGTACTATCTTTGCAGGCCTTAACAAAGTTTGTTTAGAAAATGACCTAATCAACATATATCAACGGCCATCTACCCCCTAAACGACGAGGTCAGTTGATCAAAGAAAAGGACTCATTAACGCATTATAGGAGACGTGTGTTTTCTAGAACAGCTTTCTGGCACAATTCTACTGGTTGATTAAACTAGAATAAACAAACCGTAGTTTACAAAAAGTAATGTTTGTTACTGTAATTATATGGGCAAGAAAAAGAACCAATCACGGTTATGAGATTAATTCTAGCAATATTTATGGCCCTTTTAGCTGTACATCATTTACTAACTATACATAAATTATATTATTACATAATGAGAATATATCTGTATTCTTATTGATCGAAAACCAGTCACATGCCCGTCCGTAAATAATGATAATGCCCTCAGTCAGTCCCACCGGTCCGATCAAAATTGATATTGCCCTGGGAGATCTAACCAATGAAACAAAGAAGATAAAAAATATATCCAATTAATGAGTAGAAAAAAGAAAAAGAAAAAAGAAAATTACAACAATCAATATTTTTACCTATAACATTTATATTTTGTTCTCTAAATGGTGGGAAATCGCGTTTGAGGCCATTCATATTTTTTGAGAGCACCCAATTAAATGACACTTCTCCCAAATAGTTTGACCCTCCACTTCCAATTAATATCCAACATCCCGCATACAAGATGAATAAATAACACTGAATGTGCAAATAATGTGTTCACTTACCTGAGCCATCCCATCGATCTTCCGTCGCATTTGCTTGAGGGTGGTGTTTTCTTCCACGTCCATGTATCCAAGCAAGACAGCTGACAACAAATACAGCTTTCGTAACACATCATTTCAAGTAAAATATATACATCAAGTGATTTAACCCAGTGTTATCAACTAGTTTGACTTGAGGTAAATTACTTTTATACCTATTATTACGTGACTTAATTAACTAAATTGGTTACAACTGGTAGAAAACTTTCCTTTAAACTGGCAGTATGCATTTGTTTAATTTTTGTGGTATCCATTCTGAAATGTACCATCCTAATTTTGCATACCAAGCACACGCGCGCGCGCGCGCACACACACACACACACACACACACACACACACACACCCCACTATGTGTCTATTAGTGCAGAATAAATAGTAAAAACCGAATACAGAAAGAATATTTCACTAGTTTTGTTTATCAATGTTACAATACATGTAATTTTGGTGTTTTACTAAGATATTTGCTACAAACGTAACACTAATCAAATGGTGTATTGTGACATTAATAAACATGTACTGGTTGTGTGCGTGTTTGGACAAAAGAACACTCAGGCATTATATCGTCAAGCACAATTGTAAAACAAATTACTACAAATTACTTACATCGTGTTTGGATTTCGTCTTTTTTGTTGAATAGTAACTTCCAGTCAGACGTGCCTATGTGATAAATTTGTACACGTTCTATATTTGGATTTGGCAGAAAGAAGCTGCTTTTGCTTATACTGAAAAGAAAAACCACACACCATCGGGACTATACATGGAAATAATTCAACCTACGACCAGACCAAATAACGTAAATAAACTAAATGTAAAATAACTGTGTGTATCCCTTATTACAAATAATACGCTCAGCCCATGTTGACGGTCCATATATTCTATTTAAGTGTTGACTGCTTGCAATATCCAAGTGCCACCATAGTTCTGGAGCAAAACCTCAAATTCAGGCAAAAACGATAGAGATATTCGAGCAAAATGAGCTGGACTGAAATTTGTAACCCTATTTTTCTATCATTGTAACCACAATATTAGTTGTAGTAGTCCAAGCAAAAATGCGTAGTGATTCGTTCGCATCCTATATATCTGTTTAGCACTATTGCTAATGCGAATATATGTTGTTATCCAGATTCGGCATCTACGTTCAATGCGTTAAAAAATCAGCATGCTCCTTCCCCCACCTTCAAAATTAGGAGCCCGTATGCGTATGTACTCATAATATACAATGTCATATTAATGAGATATGGTGACGTAAGGTCATTAGACACAGTTTTAAATTAATATTTTGTTATTAAAACCTTCAGTATAAAAACTATCTTGTTCATTTGTAGTGTTAAATTTTATTTAACACATGAAACAAACACAGCAAATATGATAGTGTAGTTTATTTATATAAAAAAGTAACTTGTTCAGCCATCTTTGTCTGTTCGTGTAAAATAATGGTTTATAATAAACCTTATTTACCGAATCTATGAGAGAAAAAGATTCCATCATATGTGATAATGTGGGATAGAATAAGTACACCCTCGGTGGTGAAATTTTCGACCATGGGACTCGGCAAGCTTTGTCCTTGGTCGAAATTTCAACCACCTCGGGTGTACTGTTTCTATCCCACATAACAACATACGATGGAGTATTTTAGTCAAACATCTTAAACTTTAAATGGCAGTCATATGGCAATTTCAAATGGCCACCAATTTAATCATTTGGCAAATAATTTTTCTCCTAGTCCACATAAATTTTAATGCAATTTTGTGTACATTTTTAGGTAAAAAGAATAAAATGTTGCAAAACTAACGACTTTTATGTTCTATATTTTAAACTAACGAAATAAAGGAACATACCAATTGTAAATTGTAATTCATAATAGCATATTAATCTGTAATAGTATGCATACAACTTCATGTATACTAAATTACAGGTATATCAACCTGAACACTTACTGACACCAGAGTTGTATCTGATCAGTTCTACCACAGCTTCTGGTACAGCTTGCACCTCCAAACAGCACATACACAAATATACCAAACCCCTTGGCCCCAACCAAGTCTGCATGGATAAATACTATCTGGATATAGCATGGAATCCTGAGCTCAGATATTTGCTTTGAGATGCTCTTTCGGTATGCTGTTTCCATGTCCCAGAGATCTGTGGCAGTGTTTCCACACTTTGGTTTGCTTATGGCTTCTTAAACTTCATTTCATCTCAAGATTAGCTGCATCAGTTGTAGAAGTGACCCTTGTGCTTGGTTCCATGCAGTAAAATCTTCACATTTTCACTCTCTCTTTATATAGTTCGTTAATGATTCCATGCTGGTATCAGTGTTACCTGTGGAGCTTTCGTGAATACATTGAATTATCTCTATTAATGTCCACCATCACCAATTTTTCCTTTTGAATCTAGACACAGTTGATTATAAAATGATTGCAGGTTGATCTGGTTGTGATGTACATATACTTATTCGTGAATTGAGACCTACCATGTAACCGTCTCGTGATGCGAACCCAACAGTCTGGCCAGATTACTTCACGAGGATGAGGAATCATGAGCATGTCTGCTTCGGTCTGTGTATTGACACCTGTGGTAGGATGGTATTTTGGTACATTTTAGAGAACATCTTTTATGGTGTGGGTATAACTTTATCTGCCAGATGTATTATCAGATGATCCTTTGTATATCTGATTGATGTTATTGATGGGAGTAGCATCCAGAACATACAAGTTTATACTAACTTAGCACTATGATATCGTCAAACCGACGTAGGCTTTAGCGCATGTCACTGTCACACCATGGCCTTTGATAGTTTTACGAAAATCTGTAGCCGTGTTAGTGGAAATATCTAATGCCATCTTTCAAAAATATTGCTCTGTGGTAAAGACAACTCTTCCATCTAATAGTGAATCAATGAATTCAGGAAATGCTTCTGATCACTTGCAATATATCTGGCAGATACGAAGTGAATTTCTACACCAGACAGACTGTTGGGTTCTCATCCTAAGAAGGTTTATACACATGGGTCTCAATACAATTATAGGTACAGATGTAAATCACAAACAGATCAACATGGAACTAATTTATGATGAACTGGGTTCAGAAAGAACCTCAAAATTAGAAGGCCTTCATGCAGCAACTTGGTGTGACACAAAAGGACAACTTGGTGATATTGGCAAACAATTTATTGTATGTATTCGGGAAAAGATCCATCAGCTATATCTAAAGATCTTCGCAAGTTTAGAATTGGTGATGAACCGTACATTGAGATCAATAAAATGTGAATAGTTTACTGCATGGTACTAAGCTCAAGGGTCATTTGTACAATTGATGCAGCTATTCTGAGAGGAATGAAGTTTAAGAACCAAAGTTTGGAAACACTGCCACATATCTCTGGGACATGGAAACAGCACACCCAAAGAGCATATCCCCAATAATATCTGAACTCAAGATTCTATGCTACATCCAGAGATTTTAAACCCATGGTTGGGTCAAGCAGAATAATAAATATTGGAGATGCAAGCTGTATAAGAGGCAATGATAGAACTGATCACATGCATCTGTGGTGTCAGTATGTGTTCAAGTAGAGGTACATGTAAGAAAAACAACCTGCAATGTACAGAACTCTACAAGTGTTACCATTACAGACAACGTAGATACCCAATCAGGGGTCACATTGGAAAGTAATCAGTTTAAGCCAATTTTCAGATATGTAGGGCATTTAAAATGATTAAAAAGTGGTTAATTTAAACAACATTTTATTAGCCAGATACTAAATGTTGTAGCCACTTTGTATAAAAAATAGCAATTGGCTAATTGTGAAGTACAGTTTAAAATTGGTATGTTCCTCTATTTATTAATTTAAAATCTAAAACATGAAAGTCATTAGTAATGCAATATTTTAATTATTTGATATAAAATGTATGTGGACTATGAGGAAAATTATTTGCCAAATGATTAAATTGGTGGCCATTTTGAATTTCTATATGGCTGCCATTTTAAATGTCAAGGTGGTTGCTATGACTGAAGGATGGTTATAAAGATGTCACCAATTAATTCAGTGATCCTATAAATATATAAACAAACATAGTTGTACTTCTACCTCAACCGGGAGTTAAGATATACGAAAAATACATTAAATGATGGCCATTTTGAATCTCAAGATGGTTGTCACGACTGGATGATTCATTACTACATAAATGTACAAAGACAAAAAAATATTGTGTTTCTATGATATCTTGGAGTTGAGATATATGGAAACATATATTAAAATGGTGGTAATTTTGAATTTCAAGATGGCTGCCTAGGTCAGACAACATTTGTTTTGGTACAAATTCATTCACTAAGCTTATAAATGTAAAGAGATACCTAAATTGTTATTGTGGGTCAACTGAGAGTAAAGATATATATAAGCATAATTAAATGGCGGCCAATTTGAATTTCAAGATAAAAATGGTTAATAGCTACACAAAATGTTGTCTGCGAGTTCACTGACTCCAAAAATTGAAACAGATACAAAAATTGTGTTTCTATGTTAAGATAGAAAGAGTATGGTAGTAAAGATATATATAAAATACCCTAAAATGATAGCCATTTTGATTTTCAAGATGGCTGACATGATCAAATGACCAACAAAATGCTACCAATGGATTTCTAAGAAGTTTTAAAAATAAAAATAAATACATTTTACTGACATGACCACAAAAAAAAAGAAAATAGAAAGAAAGAAAAAGAAAACAAAGAGCAAATTTACATTTAAAACATAAAACATTTGTAAGTTCCTCAGGATGTTTACCCTGGTAGAGTGCATCCCTTTCTAATCAGCATGTTAGACTTCTTCCCAAATGTCACCGTGATGGTTGACGGACGCAGAAGACATGGTTCTCCATCCACTTGTACAGGCAGCGACTTGGTCGTGGTCAGTTTAATATGCTGGCACTGAGCAAGTCTCTCTCCATTGGCACCCATTTGAAGTGCAGCCTGTGAGATGATAAACATTTGAAAATAGTGTACACTCTGCTGGCTTTCTTCAAAACAGTAGGTATTTATAACATTTCCATATGTCTTTATGTTAGGTAACACTATACTACTTATTAGACTTTGACCAGGTTTACACTTGCACCGACCAGTGATCCATAACTGGTTCAACAAAGGCCATGGTTTGTCCTATCCTGCCTGTGGGAAGCGCAAATAAAAGATCCCTTGCTGCTAATCGGAAAGAGTAGCCCATGTAGTGGCGACAGCGGGTTTCCTCTCGAAATCTGTGTGGTCCTTAACCATATGTCTGACGCCATATAACCGTAAATAAAATGTGTTGAGTGCGTCGTTAATTAAAACATTTCTTTCTTTGTTTCTTTGACCGGGTTTAAAGGAACTACCCAGTTTAAATAAAGAGAGTACAGAACACTACCATGCTGCCCAACGGAGAAAAATAAAATAAAATAAAGAAATGGTTTATTTAACAATGCATTCAACACAATTGTATTTGCGGTTATATTGTGGCGGACATACGGTAAAGAACCGTAAAAGTAACGAGATAGGAAACATGATGCTCTTTTTGATTAGTAGCAAGGCATCTTGTTGAAATGCACCATCTCACAGACAGGATGGTACATACCACGGCCTTTTTTTTATACCAGATGCAGATCACTGGTTAAAACTAGATATAACCCATGGGGCCCACCGACGAGAATCGATCCAGGATGGATCGAGCATCAGCGCTTTACCACTGGGCTACGTCCCGACCCTGTTGACAGAACAGATGTTAATTGGTTATCATCACACAGACAATGACATATGTTTAATTTCCCAGAAATATCAGTATAATGATAATGCTGAGATATGCAACGGAACGTGTTGTCATAAAGAGTGCTTAGCATGGTCTGTATATTCGTTTTATTTATTTTAGTTTGCCAAAATGTTTTGGCTGAACCTTGCAGTTCTGTACCCACAATTGTTTTTTGTGGTTTTTGCTTCTTTTGGAAAGTGCTGGTGTAGGATACGATGGGTGCAGATTTGGTACCCTTGAGCATTTTGAAATATTTAAGATGGCTGCCAAAAAACCCACAACTGACAATATCTAGGATATTTTATCACCTATGACAAAACAGTTGATGTCTATTATGGTGTTTTAGGGGTTAAGGAATTAATTTTGAACTAGCCCCAACTAATTAAGGCATCACAACATCATTTAAATCCAAGATGGCCGCACCCATATCAGCCAGAACAAGGAAATTACAATGTTCATATTTTGCATCCACTGAGAAAAGATTTTGATATTACCAATTGATGCCACGGACGTTGATCAGTACACAAACCATTAAGCTTTACATTACTTCCATAATTAACTACTCCATGTGGACTCGAGAGAAGTCAGCACCTTCAGAAATCGTGCAACTGATTCAATGTTAATATTAAATCAATTTCAATGACTGGGTAATGTGGGAGTTGAAGGTGAAGTTTTCTTCCTCTGGATGTACATTGTTTTAGGCCACCTATCATAGGGTGGTATATTTTAAAAATCGAATACGTTTTTTTAATATTTGTATTTAATGAATAAATGGCTAATCTTCTAGTGATATAAGTATAACCGGTTACATATAAACATATAATTGCAATAGTGATGTGAGAAATGTTGATGTCAGATGAATTACAGTTTTGCTGAAACAAACTGTCATGGTCATCTGTAATGAAGGATATACATACTGAATGCTGTAATGAAGGATATACATCCAATATCAAGAGACAAAACATGACAATGATAAAAACTGGTTTCATAGTCTTTGTCAAAACATCAAATCATTGGTCGCGACTCACAGTGAGGTTATAAAATTGGTCTATATTATGCAACATTTCATTCAGATCGTTCAAATTTAAATTGGTGCACCCTAAGAAAAAGCGGTCGGCTTAATTATTATTTTATATGATGTTTTATATAACTTTACTTCTAGATATTAAGATATTTAAAAACAAATAGATCAGATGCCCTCAAAACTTTCAGAATGATTGTTTTATGTGATGCACATACCATGGATAGTCCTTTGGTTTTGAAGCCATTTTGGTAGCTATCTTGGATTTAAGCAATGATAAACACCGCTGTGCATTAGAAAGAAAAAAACAATTGTATACCCCTAAAAACCTCTGTATTTGAATTAAGTGGGTTTTTGTTTTGTTTTGTGGGTTTGTTTGTTTATTTGTTGTTGTTTTTTTGGTAGGGGGGAGGAGTAAAATAGAATGTAACATAAGGCCTCTTCTTACACTTGGCGACTATTTTCATGGCCATCTTTGATTTAAATGATGATGCAATACATCACTTAACAAGATACTGTTATAAATGAATTCCTTGACCGATAAAACTCAATCACAATCTTGCCCTAGCTGATATAAAATGTGGTAAATTACTATTTCGTTGTTCTGACGTTTATAGTGGTGGTCATCTTGGATTTAAATGATGTTGTGATGTGTTAATGAGCTGTGGGGGAGGGATGTTCAGAATTAGTTCCTTGACCCCAAAAACACTGCCATAGCCATCAACAGTTTCTTCATATGTGATATAGTATTCGAATTCTGTGTTTTGGCAGCCACCTTGAATATTTCAAAATGCTCAAATGCCAAATTTGTACCCCTTGAATCCTCAATCAGTACCTTCCAAAAATGCCCAAAACCCCTCTTACCGAACTGCAAGGTTTAGTTTCCTAGCAAACATACTATTTACAGTAGTTGTTTGAGGGGTAATGAGTGCGCATGTGCAACATGTAGCACACTTGAAATGTTATGTGCGGAGCGCTACTATAATGGGCATATCGATACTTGAGCAGATTTTGGGTACTCAAGGATGAAACATATCCTTTTATTAAGGTTACGGGTGAGGTGAATAAGTATTTATTTCTATGGTGCATGTGTTGATTAAAAGGTTTAGCCATATTATGTTGCCATTGTCATATATTGGATTTGATTTGGTTAATTTAATGTAAAATAAATAATAATAATAATGAAATAACGTGTTATAAAAGTCAAGATACGATAAGGAATACTTACTAAAGATGTGTATGTGAAACCCACAACCTCGAAAATGTCGTCATGAAAGCTCTGGGGCATATCCTCAGTTTGGCTTCCCCAAGGCAGAGTCCCACCTGCATACCTACAACAATGTGCATCTTTAATTGAATCAAGCATATGTTTAACTTTAAAAAGCATAAAGGTTGCACTAAACCTAATATAATCCCATAGGTGACAATGTAAATGTATAAGGTTAAAATACAATATGCAAAACATCAACCAAAATATGACCCATGAATATGAATACTACAACATCTGTCCCAGACTATTAAGAGAAACAGTTAAACCTTTCATGACTAATTTTGGACAAAAGGGGACATTTTCACAATATTCCTGGTTTGTTTTCCATGGAATTTGTAGTATTTAGGTTTACAGGTACTCCATACATGTTTCAAGCTCAAGGCCATAATTGCATATATTTATTTCCAAAATCAAACAATTTGTTAAAATCAAACATCATATTTAATCATCTATTAAATGTTTGTGTCGTTTCAAACTTTCATCCAGTCGGATGTTGGTATAGTGCTTCCTGTTATTAAAACAAGTATAAATTTATTAAATAAAGTCTACATTTAATAGCTGCATTTTAAGATGTTTCCGACTAATAAAATATTTCTACGATTAAATTTGCATATTACATATATTTTTTTGTTTAGAATATCAGTGTCTGTATATTCAATGTGTTTCTGGTCGTCTTAATATTTGTAAGAAGCCCAAACTGGATTTTGTAAAAAAAATTGGAAATAAAATCAAATTTAACGTAGCACACATATTAAAACGATCAGAAACACGTTTAATACACAGCCACTAATATTTTATGCAGAAAAATACAATTGATATGCAATTACAATCGTTAAAAAGTCTCTGTTAGTCGATAACATCTTAAAAATTGCAGCAAACTCAGGAATGTCCCTTTAATTAAACAACAAAAGGAAACCATTGATTAAACTAAGTTTATTTTAAATTTAATGTCTAACACATTTCCAGCAGTAATTATTGGAAGTTTGAAAGTTTTACTCATACGTTAAGTCAGCTGCAGTACGTTTTTGAAATGAGTTTATTATCGAAATGTACCTTGGAATGTTAAGGAACAGAAGACAATGTAGCTTCTTACTCCGGACTATGTCCGTTATATCTTTACCATCACACTGCAATTAAATACACATAGTAATTAATAAATCACCAAGAGCACATTCGGTTATAAGCATATAATATTAGGTCGTCACAACCATAATGCAGATAAAAACACATTTTTATTATGTAACTGCTTTAAGAAGAATACATATTTTATCATTTACGCAGATAATGTGAACAAGCTAAAACAAATATATCTAGCTCAAACAAACAACCCGAGGTGATACATGTCTTTGGAATCATTTTTCACTTTTAACTTATGTGTGTGCTTATATCCAATTAAGGTTCAAGCACGCTGTCCTGCGCACACACCTCAACTATCTGGACTGTCTTTCCAGGACAGTCGGTTAGTGGTTAATTGTTAGTGACAACTCTTGTTTTACCCATTTATACAAAGTATTTACTAAACCTGTTGGTTACGTCTGTCACTATAATGACAAGGCTTCTAGATTATGGTAGCCCCATTCCCATGGCTAGTGATATTCATTGTTGGGCTAGTAAATAACTACTATCATCATGCCCGATGTCTAGTAAAAAAGGTTGTCAAATGCAGCATTTAAGTGTATTTTGTACATATGTATATCAGTAGTAGTTGTAGTAGGTCTAGCATTGTTATAACTATTATTACTATTTAACTGTTGAGTAAATGGTTGCTTTATTATTTAACTATTTATTTAATCACCACCATTCTTTCTCAATGTTGAAACTCGACTCACTTCTAATGTGATATGTTTAGCAAAGTGTTTACACTTTTGTTTTATGATTTCAAGTCCTCCTTGCTGAAAAGAAATAATAATAATAATAATAATAATAATAATAATAATAAATAAAATAAAATAATAATAATGATGCATGAGAGGTCCCCTAAATCACCATCCATATTTGGTGAGGAGACCACCTGGGCTATCATAAAAATCAGAGTGGATATTCTTATTCTTAGTAGTAGTAGCGGTATCATTAGTAGCACTGGTAGTAGTGACGATGGCGGTGGTGGTGGTGGTAGCAACAGTAGTATTAGTAGTGCTAGCTGTAGCAGTAGTAGTAGCAGCAGTAGTGGTAGTGATACCAGTAGTAGTAGTAGTAGTAGTAGTTCTAGTGCTAGCAGTAACAGTAGTAGTAATAGTAGTAGTAGTAGTAGTAGTAGTAGTAGTAGTAGTAGTAGTAGTAGTAGTAGTAGTAGTAGTAGTAGTAGTAGTAGTAGTAGTAGTAGTAGTAGTGGTGGTGGTGGTGGTGGTGGTGGTGGTGGTG